>NW_026695151.1:0-88940 GCF_021218885.2 Marmota monax | reverse complement strand
TAATGTTAGGGTGATATTTAGAGCTAAAGATAACACCAAACCTAACCCTAATCTGAGCCTTAACACTACCTTTAAATCGAACCCTAGCCCTAACTCTAACCCTCACACTAATCCTAGCCCTAACCCTAGCCCTAACCGTGTCCCTTACCCTAAGCCAAACTCTAACCCTAAAGCTACCTAGTTTTAACCTAATCTTTAGCCTAACCCAAAACCTAACTCTATTACTAGTCCTAACACTAGCTCTCAATCTAGCTCTATCCCTATCCAAAACCCTAAATCGAACACTGACCCCTTATTCTGACCCTAATACTAACCAGAGGTCTAAACCTGACCCTAACCCTAACCGACCCCTAACATTGGTGCTACCTGTAAACCTATACCTATACCTAACCCTAACACTAGACCTAGATCTACACCTAATCCTTCATCTAGTGATAACTCTAGCCCTAGCCATAAACAAAAACCTATACCTAGCCCTAACAACAACCCTTAACCTAACCCAAACACTAACTCTACCCCTAGACCTAACCCTAGTCCTAATGCTGGACTAATAATCATGAACCTAATCCTAACCCAAACACTGACCCTTACCCTAACACAAACCCTAGCTCAAAACCTTTTTCTAACAGAAAACCTAACCCTAAACTAGACCTAGCCATATCACTAACGCTAAAACTAGCCATAACCATAAGCCAAAGCCTACCTCTAACTCTATACATTACCTTAACCATAACCCTAACCCTGATTCTAACCATAAACCTCATCCTAGTGCAAATCTTAGCTCAATCCCGAACCCTTAAATATAACCTAAAGCTAACACTAACCCTTGGCCTAAACGTAACACTAACCTTAACCCTAGACCTAATCCTAACCTTAAATCTAGCCATAACTCTAGCTCTAACACTACCCATTACCTTAACCCTAACCCGAACCCTAATGATAACCCAAACCCTAACCCTAAATCTACCCTAACCCTAACCCTAGACATAGCTATAAACCTAAACCTTGTCATAGACCTAACCCTAGCTCAAACCCTAACCATTACACAAAACCTAACCCTACACCTATCCCTAACACTACCTTAAGCGAAAAACTAATACTAACCTTAACCCTAACCCGACATCAAACCCTATCCAATACCCTAAACCTAATGATAACCCTAGCCCTAATCCTAACACTAACCTTGACCCTAACTGTAAATATAACCTAGACCTAACCCTAAACCTAACATTCACCCTGGTGTTAATCCTAGATTAAACCCTAAACCATAACCTAAACCTAAAACTAACACTATTCCTGGGCATAAGCCTAACCCTAACCCCACCTCAAGCCCTAATATTAACCATAACCCTTGCCCTAACCCTAGGTCTAACACTCTCCATTACCCTAAACATAACCCTTACTCTAATGCTAATCCTAGGCCTAAATCTAACCCTTTCACTAACTCTAACCCTATCTATTACCCTACACCTAACCTGAACCTTAAACCTAACCCTATCATACCATATCCCTAACCCTAATGCTAATTTGAGCCCTAATCCTAAACCCTAACCTAAACCAAAACTGAAACCTGATTCTAACCCTAATCATACGCCCAGCTCTAAACCTAACCCTTATCCTAGACCTAGACATAAATCTAACCCTCAATCTATCCCTAACTGTAACCCTAGAGCAGACACTAGCCCTAGACCTAATTCTTTGCATAACCCTAAAACAAACCCTAGCCCTCATTCTAGCCCTAAACCTAGCCTTATTACTAACCTAAAACATAATCCTAGCCCTAACCATAATTCTAACCTTTGACCTAGCCCTAACACTAGTTATAACCCCATCCTTTACCCTAAACCTAACCCTATCCCTAAACCTAAACCTAAGCCTAAAACTAGGCCTAAACCTAGTACAAAGCCTAGACCTAATCCTAGTCTTAATTTAGCCCTAAACCTAACTTAACCTTAGCTCTAAGACTAACTCTTACTCTCACACTAGTCCTATTCCTAGTTCTATCCCCAACCCTTACCATAAACCTAAAACTTGCCCAAACCTTAGCCTTAACCCAAGACCTAGCCCTAATCCTACATCTAATCCTAACTCTAAATGTAACCATAAACCTAAGCCTAAATCTATCACTAACACAAGCTGTAACACTAACACTAATCCTAAAACTAGCCCTAAGCTAGCCAAGCCCTACAACAAAACAGAGCCATAGCCCTAACCCTAACATTTAACCTAAACCAAATCCTAAGTCTACACCTAGCCCTAAACCTAGCTCTAATTTGAGTCCTATCTTTAACCCTAAAACTAACCCTGACCCTTACTCTGACCCTACACTAACTCTACCTCTAATCATCACCCAAAACCCTAGCAGTACCCTAACCCAAAACCTATTCTAATCAGAGCCCTAACACTACCTTTAACACTAACAATAGCTGTAAACCTAGATCTAATACTTACCCTAAATCTAATGCTAACCCGAACCCTAGAAATAACCCAAAACCTAACACTAACCCTAGCCCTAATCCTAACTTTAACCCTAGCCCTAAACCTAGCTCTAATCCTATCATTACCTTAACCCTAACCATAACCATAATGCTAACCCTAGGATAACCCTAACCCTATTCCTAACCCTAAACCTATCCATTACACTAAAACTAACCTGAACCCTAAACCTAAGCATATCCATAAACCTAATCCTAATCTTATCTCTAATGCTAATTTGAGCACTAAACTTAAACATTAACCTAATCCAACCCGGAACCCTGTACTTTACACTAATAATGCCCCTAGCTCTAAACCTTACCCTAAACCTTAACCTAATTCTTACAATATACCTAGCCATAACCCTAACCTGTGGTTAGCCATAATCCTAGGCCTGACATTAGCCCTAGCACTAATGAAGCCCTAATCCTAACACAAACACTAGCCCTAATCTTAGCCCTAAACTTAGCTTTAATCCTAACCCTAACCATAACACTAGCCCTAACCCTAATTTTAACCCTTGCCCTAGTTCTAAACCTAGCGATAACATCATGCCTAACCATAACCATAACCCTAAACATAGCCCTAAACCTAGGCTTAGCCTTAATACTAACCCTAGCTCTAAACCTAGCCATAATAAAGCCCTAACCCTAATCCTACCAAATCCTAACCCTAAGACTACCTCTAACTCTCACCCTAGCCCATCCCTAGATCTAACACTATCCCTTATGATAACCCAAACCCTAGACCAAACCCTAGCCATAACCTAGATTTAACCTAACTCTAAATCTAACTCTAAACATAAGCCTAAACCATACCCTATCACTAGCTTTAACCCTAAAACTAATTTGAAAACAAGCCCTAACCCTAACCCTAGCACTCAAGCAAAACCGAGCCATAGCACTGACACTAACACTTAACATAAACCATAGCCTAAACCTACACCTAGCCCTAACACTAGCCCTAATTCAAGTCCTAACCCTAACCTTAGAACTAATACTAACCCTGACTCTGACCCTAACACTGACCCTAACTCTATACATCACCCTATCCCTAAACCTAATCCTAACACAACACCTCGCCCTATACCCAACCCTAAACTAGCCCTAATTGTAATGCCAGTTCTTACATTAGCCATACCCCTAAACCTAACACAAAACCTAGCGCTAATACAAGGCCTAACCCTAGCTTTAACCCTAACCCTAGCCCTAATCCTAACCCTATCCCTAGTGTTAACCCTAGCTCTAACCCTATCCCTTACCCTAAGACAAACCCTCACTCTATTGCTACCCTATTCCTAACCCTTATCTTAAGCCTACTCCAAATCCTAACTTTATTACTAGTCCTAAACCTAGCCCTCATTATAGCTCTAAACTTCACTCAAACCCTAACCCTAACCCTGACACTTATTCTGACTCTAGCTCAAAGCCTAGGTTTAAAACTGACCCTAACCCTTATCCAAAACCTAACACTAGCCCTGCCAGTAATCCTATACCTAAACTTAACACTAACACTAGCCCTAGACCTAAATCGTATTCTAAATATAGCCATAACCCTAGCCTTAGCCCTAACAATAACCCTTAACCTAAACCAAACACTAACCCTACATCTAGGCCAGACCCTAGTCCACATTCTGGACCTAAACCTAATCCTAACCTGAACCCTGACACTTACCCTAACAAAAACCCTAGCTCTAAACCTTATCCTAACCCAAAAATTAACCCTAACACTAGAAAAACCCTAAATCTAGCCATAACCATAACTCTAGCTCTTAAATTACTAATACACCTAACACTAGCCCTAAACCCCACACAAAACCTAGCCATAATTGTAGCACTAAACCTAACCCTAAGCATAACTGTAACCCTAAACCTAGCCCTAAACCTAACCCTAACCCTTGTCCTAGCTCTAACCCTAGCTCAAACCTTAACCTTACCATAAACATAACCCTAGCCCAAACCCAAAACCTCACCCAAACCCTAGACCTAATCCTAACTTTAACCATAGCACAAATCCTAGCTCTAACTCTATCCACTACCTTAACCATAACACTAAACCTAATGCTAACCATAGCCCTAACCTTAAACCTAACCCTACCCTAGCCCTGACTGTAACCCTAACCCTCACTCCAGCCCTAACCCTACCTCAATCCCTAACCATTAAACTTAAGCTAACCCTAACTCTAACTGAAGGCCTAACACTAACCTAACCCTAGCCCTAATCCTAACCTGAACCATAGACATAACCCTAGCTCGAAACCTACCCCTTACCCTAACCCTAAACTTTACCCTAATGATAAAATTAGACCTAAAACTAAACATACCCTAAACATAAACATAAACCTAACCCTAGAACTAGCAGTGAACCTGCCCTAAACCTAACCTAAGCTAGCTCAAATCCTAACCCTAAACCTAAACCTAACCCTAACTCTAACCTAGACTTATCCTTAACTCTAACCTGACATCTAAATCTATTACCCAAACCCTAATGATAACCATAGCCCTAACCCTAACACTAACCCTAACACTAACCATGACCATAACCCTAGCACTAACCTTACCCTAGCACTAACCCTAGATCAAACCCTGAACCATTTCCGAAACCTAATCCTAACTCTAACCCTCGCCCTAACCCTGACCCTAACCCTAACTATAGCCCTAATCCTAACCATAACCCTAGCCCTAACCCTAGGTCTAACCCTATAAATTACCCTAATGATACCATAACGCTAATGCTAACTCTAGGCCTAACCCTAAACCTATCACAAACCAAAACCATATCTATTACTCTAAACCTAACCTGAACCCTAATCCTAACCATATCCATTACCCTAACCCTAACTCTAACATTAATGCTAATTTGAGCCCTAAACCTAAACCTTATCAAACCCAAACCCCAAGCCTGACCATGACCCTAATAATACGCCTAGCTCTAAATCTGACATTTTCCCTAAACACAACACTTAAAGTTGACCTAGCCATAAACCTAACCCTAAGACTCTCCCTAGCTATAAACCTAGACCTGACATTAGCCATAACCCTAATTCTTGTCCTAAACCTAACACAAAATCTATCCCTAATCCTAGTGTTAAACCCAGCCTTAATCCAAACCAAACCATAACCCTAGCCCTAACCCTAAAGCTAATCATAAAACTAGCCCTAACCCTAACCATAGCACTAAAACAAAACTGAGCAACAGGCCTAACACTAAACCATAACTTAAACCAAACACTAGCACTACACCTAGAACTAACCCTAGCCCTAATTCAAGTCCTAATCCTAACCTTAAATATAACCCGGACCTGACTCATATCCTAACACTCATCCTAGCTCTAAACAGCACCCTAAACTTAAACCAAAACCTAACAGTAACCCTAGCCCTAAATTTGAGTCCTAACACTAACCATAAAACTGACACTGACATGACTCATATCCTAACACTATCTCTAGCTATAAATATCAATCTAAATTTAAACCTAACCCTAACACTCACCTACCCCTAACCTAACCCTAAAACTAACCCTAATTGTAAACCTAGTTCTCATATTTGTCATTGCCCTAACCCTAGCCTTAAACCTCACACAAAAACTAGCCCTAATCTGAGCCCTAAAACTAGCTTTAACCCTAACCATAACCCTAACCCTAGCCCTAAACCTATGTCTAACCCTATTCCTTACCCTAAGCAAAACCCTAAACTTAATGGTAACCCTAGACCTATTCCTAATTCTTAGGCTAAACAAATATTAACCCTATAAATAGTCCTAACCATAGATCTAATTCTAGCTCTAACCCTTACCAAAATCCTAAACCTAACCCTGACCCTTATTCTGACCATCACACAAACCAGAGGTCTAAACCTGACCATAACCCTAAACCAAAGACTAACACTAGCCCTACTGGTAACCTTATACCTAAACCTAACACTACCATTACCCCTAGATCTAAACCTAATTCAAAATCTAGTCTTAACTTTAGCTTTAGACCTAAAGAAAAACCTAGCCTTAGCCCTCACAATAACCCTTAACCTGACCCAAACACTACCTCTATTCTAGACCTAAACCTAGTCCTAATTCTGGCCATAACCCTAACCCAAACACTGTCCCTTTCTGTAACACAAATCCAAGCTCTAAATTTTATGCTAACCCACAATCTAGCCATAACCCTAACTCTAGGTCTTACATTACTAAACCTATCCATTTCCTTAAACTAACCTGAACACTAAACCTAACCTTATTAAGTACTCTAACCCAATCCCTAACCCTAATGCTAAATCAAGCCCTAAACCTAAACCATAACCTAAACCAAACCCTAAACCAGACACGTACCCTAACAATACAGCTAGCTTTAAACCGGACCCTTTCCCGAAACGTAAACCTTACAATGGACCTAGCCATAAACCTAGCCTTAACACTATCCCTAAGTGTAACCCTAACTGACATTAGCCATAGACCTAATTCTCGCCCTAAACCTAACACAAACCCAAGCCCTCATCCGAGCCCTAAACCTAGCCTTAATCCTAACCTGAACCTAACCCTAGCCCAATCCCTAATTTCAACCCTCGCCCTAGTTCTGAACCTAGGCAGAACCACACCCCTTCCCCTAACATAAACCATAACCCTAATCCAACACTAACACTAATGCTAACCCTAACCCTAACCATAGCTCTAATCCTAGACCTAATTTAGTGCTAATCATAACCCTAACTCTAACCCTACCCCGAAGACTAACTCTAACTCTTGCCCTAGACCTATTTCTAGTACTAACTCTGTTACCATAACCCTAACACTAGTCCTAACCTAACCCTAAACCTAGCCTAAATCCTAACCCTAGACCTAACCATAACTCTAAATATAACCCTAACCCTAAGCCTGAACCTCACCCTACCACTAGCCCTAACACTATCGCTAATCCTAAAACTAGTTCTAAACCTAGCTGTAGCTCTAAAACAAAACTGAGCCCTAGCCCTAAACCTAACACTAACCTAACTGTAACCTCAGACCTGACATTAGACCTATCCCTAATTCTTGCCCTAACCCTTGCCACAGTCTGGCTGGGTACAAAATCTCGAGCCACTCAAGCAGGAACAAACTTTATTTCTGAACTCCACCTGCACACTCCACATACGCTCCCGGGGAAAAATGCTGAACCACGCCACGCGGCTCCTCGCGGGACCAACTACTCCAACAGGCAAATCCCTCCACCGGAAATCCCTCCTACCACACTTCCCCAACCAATGGGAACTCTCCGGGATTCCAGCTAGAGCTCCAAAGTAGCAGGCCGAGGCATACAGCAGGGGTCTAATATCCAATTGAATTCAGATCTTAACATAATCATATCATCTCAATGGCTTGCTGGCCTCACCTTTCAACCAAAAATGCCATGCGTCATTCCTATTTGGCTATGGCTCTCAGCATCTCCCCCCCCTTCTGTTTTATTAAGCAACAAGCAATGTGGCTTAGGGACCATGCCTGTTAGGTTGTCCAATACAACATATGGTCCTTACCCGTCATCGGATGAGCTGACATCTAGGCATCAGCCTCCTGTCTTAGGTTGGTACCACTGCATTTGGATCATACCCATCACTGACTACCGGTCCAGCATACAGCCATACTTGTGGATAGGCCTATGCACCAGTGTGTGGGGGGGTGAGGTTCTTTGCCTCACCTCTGTTGGCCCCCAAATTTGGCCTTGGTGTCAATGGGGGGGGTGAGGTTCTTTGCCTCACCTCTGTTGGCCCCCAAATTTTAGACCATCACTAGCAGAAGGGAGGAGGATACAGAAATGCCACGACACCAAGCCAATTGATGGTTCCTTTGGAAAAATTGTATCACCGATAACACCATCAGCAAAGATACGCCAGCACTACCACAATTCGCTGTACCAGCAGATAGTTCACAATGTATACAAGTTATAAGTTCACAATGTATACAAGTGATACATAGTCCAGGCAAGTTCTGCAAGCAGTTCAAAGTGGAGGAATCTATCAATATGTCCATTTCCTCCCAAAGTAAATTGACTCCTTGATTGAGCATTACTTGTTGAGTTATTATTCATTGATGCATCAGTTTATACAGTTTACTGTGATAGCTATCGAAGAAGCTGTAGTTTGGTTTCATCTTTGTCTTCACCTGCACTGGGATGAAGATAGGAATTCTGGCAATGATGCTAAAAAAATTATGTAACATTCCAACAGGTACTAAGAAAACAATTTTCTGAACAATTTATATTATCCTGAACAGAATTATTAAATATAATGAAAAGGAAAGGTGAAAGTAAACAAACAGATCTGTTAACCTCCTTATTTGTTCACATATTAAAAAATCCTCAACAGCTGTTTACCCAATTTAAATTAAACCCTCCCCTTCTGCTTGTAGCAGATTATTTATGGTGTCTGTGTAAAAACCACTATGGTGGTAATATAAATTAAACAAAAGGGGGGAAATGTTAGGGTCTGTACAAAAGTCAAGATGGCGACTGGCATTTTGCCAGAGGGAGTGGTTTGTGAAGTAATGCCATCGAGCCATTAAGTGTGGAGATTCCTTATTGGTTGACTGCTGTATCTAGTTTATGTAAATTAAGATAAGCTGTGTGGAATGTATATATACACCTCCTGTCCTACAATAAACGGCTCCCACTCCTGCTGTATCAATCTACACAAGTTGCTCGTCACCCCCTGGTTATTTTGCTGCAGCCGGACTGTGGCAACCCTTACACAAAACCTAACCCTACACCTACCCATAACTCTAGCCTTATTTCTAGAGTTATCCCTACCCTAAAACTAACACTGAACTTGACTCTTACTCTAACACTAACCCTATTTCAAATCATCACTCTAATCATAACCTAACCCTAACACTAGACCTAGCCCTAAACCTAACCCTATAACTAGCCCTAATCGTAACCCTAGTTCTTATAATAGCCATAGCCCTACCCTAACCCTAACTTAATCTAAAACCTAGCCCTAACCCTAACCCTAACACTAGCTTTAACCCTAACCTAACTCTAAACCTAATCCTAACCCTAGCCTTAATCCTAACCATAACCCTAGCCCTAACTCTAGCTCTAATCCTATCTATTACCTTAACACTAACCCTAACCCTAATACTAATCCTAGGATAACCCTAACTCTATCCATAACCATAACCCTATTCATTACCATAAACCTAACCTGAACCCTAAACCTAACCATATCCATTATCCTAACTCTAAACATAATCCTAACCGAATTTGAGCCCTAAACCTAAACCTTAACCTAAAAAACCCTAACCGTTACCCTGACCCTAATAATACCCCTATCTCCAAAAGTGACCCTAACCCTCAACCTAACCCTTACACTATACATAGCCATAAATCTAACCCTGAAACTATCCCTAAGTATAACCCTAGACCTAACATTAGCCCTAGGCCTAATGTTAGCACTTATGCTAAAAAAAAAAATAAAGCCCTTATCCTCTCCCTAAACCTAGCCTTAAGCGGAACCCTAACCCTATCACTAGGCCTAACTTTAAGTGAACACTCACTTTAGACCTTAAACTAGGTATAATATTATAATGTATCCTAACCCTAATTCTAACCCTAGCACTAAACCAAGGCCTACCCCTAATACTAAACCTAGCTCTAATCCTAGACCTAATTTAGCCCTAACCCTAAATCTAATCATATCCTTAACCCTAAGACTAACTCTAACTCTTGTCCTAGCCCTACTCCTAAACCTAGATCTAACACTCACTCTAAATCTAACCCTAACCTAAAACCTAAACCTCACCCTAACACTAGCCCTAATCCTAATGCTAATTTGAAAACTATCCCTCACCATAGCCATAGCATTCAAGCAAAACTGAGTTTACAGCTCGAATCCTAAACCTTAACCTAAACGAAACCATAACACTATGCCTAGCCCTTACCCTAGCCCTAATTTGAGTCCTAAACCTAACCGTACAACTAATAATGACCCTGACTCTGATCCTAAAACTAACCTTAGCTCTAAACATCACCCTAACCCTAAACCTAACCCGAACACTAAACCTAGCCCTAACCCTAATCCTAAAACTAGCCCTAATCGTAATGCCAGGTCTTACATTAGCAACAGCCCTAACCCTAACAACAAACCTAGCCTTAATCTGAACCCTAACCCTAGCTTTAACCCTAATGCTAACACTAACCCTAACCCTAACCCTAGCTCTAACCCTATCCCTTACTCTATGCCAACCCTCACCCTAATGCTACCCTAGTCCTAACCCTAATCCTTAGCCTACCCCAAAACCTAACTCTATTACTAGTCCTATCCCTAAGCCCCATTCTATCTCTAACCCTAACCCAAACCCAAAGCCTATCCCTGACCATTATTCTGACCCTAACACTAACCCTAGGTCTAAGCCTGACCCTACCCTAAACCAAACACTAACACTAGCCCTATGGGTAAACCTATACGTAAACCTAACCGTAACATTAACACTAGACCTAAACTTAACCCTAAATATAGCCATAACTCTAGCCATAGCCCTAAACAAAAATCTAGCTCCAGGACTGATAATAACCATTAGTCTAACGCAATGACTAACAATACCCTTAAAACTAACCCTTGTAAAACTGTGCTCCTAACTGTAAATCCAATGCTAACCTGATCACTGACCCTTACCCTAACACAAACCTTATCTCTAAACCTTATACTAACCCAAACCTTCCCTAAAACTAGACCTATCCATAACCCTAACCTTAAAACTAGCCATAACCATAATCCTAGTTCTTACATTACCCATAGTCCTAACACTAGCCATAAACCTCCTCCCAAAACCTAGCCCTAGATGTAGCACTAAAACTAACTCTAAGCCTAATCCTAAACTTAGCCCTAGCCCTAACCCTCACACTTGCCTTGCCTAATATCATAGAAATTTGAAGAAAACTAGGGACACGCTGGAGCTCTCTGTGCAGATGGAAGGCTCAGCTGTGTGCTTCCTCTCAGCTCAGTGGGAAGTCAGAAATCTCGGCTGCTCATGTGCTCTCAGCTCAGATGGAAGTCTCAGCCATGTGTGAGCTCTTGGCGCAGAGGGAAGTCTTGGCTACAGTTTCGCTCTTGGCTCAGACAGAAGTGTCGGCTGTGCAGGCACTCTCAGCGCAGAGGACAGCTAGCACAGAACAAAGAGATTTTGCTTGTGAGTCACCAGGCCAAGCTCTGGACACGGCCAAAGGTCACCCCAGAACCACCCACCTCACCAAACACCCTACACAGGTAACAGATGGTATGCATCTTGGAAAACCTTACTCACCAACTGTCAGTGACCCTGGCTACCAGCTCAGTTGTGTGGCTGCTCAGATACCCGGGTTCCAACTCCCCTACCTCCAGCTGTGATAACTCAAGATTTTTCTCACAAGCTTTTTTTTTTTTTTTTTTTTTTGCGGGGGAGGGGGCGTAGTTATCAATGCAGAACAGCAACTGTACAGGTACCTGGTTTCCAACTCAGAAACTAAGAGTAGGGAGGCTCCAGGTAGTAGCTCAAGCCCTCTCAAACTGGCTACCTCCACCACCCTTAGCACAGAGACTCAAGCTAGGAATAGACAACTCCACCTCCTGGAAGAAAACAGAGTTCTGAGAGACTTTTCTATTTTCTCTCTTTTCATCTATTCTCCTCTACCCTTCCCCTCTGGTCCTCACAATCTCAACATACATGAAATCAAGAACTTTGCATGAAATTGGACTTTAAGAACTGAATCACCAGAATTGTTTAATATAGAGGAATGCATAGGCCCACCTCACCCCCTTTTATTTTATATTATTTCCATTCTCCCTTTCTTTCTTTCTTGTTTTTTTTTCTTCTTTTTTCTTCCTCCCTCTATCCCACTTTCAACCTCCAAACTTTTACTATTTATACATAGGATAATTTTATGAATACTGATAAGAAATTTGAATTTATACATTCTTCTATAAATTACCCTTGTCTATTCATTACAATTCTCTTCCAATTTACTAAGATAGATTATTCTCATACCCTCACTCCTTTCTGCCTTAACATAGCATATTACCCCTGATCATCAGTTCTCTATACATCACCAGAAATGGTATGCCTTTTATGAAACTAATGACTATATTCTAAATAATAATTGAAGCCAACATCTGTAGATATAGAATCTAAATATAAATGTATTTATAATGGTTCAGCTTAGGCTTCGGGTTATGGTTAGATTTAGAGTTAGAAGTTGATCTATGGTTAGGGCTAGAACTAAGGATAGGGCAAGGGTTAGGACTAGGTTTAGGGTTAGGTTTAGGGTTATGGTAAGGGATAGGGTTAGAACTAGTGATAGGCTAGTGTGAGAGTTAGAGTTAGTCTTAGGGCTAGGGCTAGGGTTATGTTTAGGGTTAGGGCTAAATTAGGGCAAGGTTTAGTGTTAGTTTGAGACCTCAGGTTAGGGTTATACTTAGGGTTATATGTAGGGTAAGGGAGTGGGTTATAGCTAAGTTTTGGGCTAGGGTGAGGGTTAGTATTAGGGTTAGGGCTAGGGTTAGGTTTAAGGTTATGATTAAGGCTAGTCTTAGGGCTAGAATAAAGGCTAGTGTTTGTGTTAGGGTTAGGGCTAGTATTAGGGCTAAGGCTAATGCCATGTCAAGGATTACAGTTATGGATAGATTTAGTGTTAGTTTTATGGCTTTGTCCAGTGTAAGGTTAGGTTTAGGGTAAGGGTTAGGTTTAGAGCTAGGAATATTATTAGGGCCAGATTCAAGTTTAGGGTTTGGTTTATGTTAGAGTTAAGGTTTAGGGCTTGAATTGGCATTAGGTTTAGGGTGAGGGTTAATGACAGAATTAGGTTTAGGGTGTAGATGTGGTTTAGTGTAATGGATAGGATTAAGGTTAGGCCTAATGTTTAGCATAAGGGTTATCATTAGGGTAATGGAAAGGGTTAGACATAAGATTAGGGCTAGGGATATGTATAGGATTAGGGCTTTGTTTCAGGTTAGGGTTAGGTTTAAGTTTAGGGTTAAAGCTAGATTTAGGACTCGGATTAAGGCTAGGTTTGGGGTTAGGTTAGGGCTAGGGTTAAGGCTACAGGTAATGTATGAAGTAGGTTATGATTAGCACTAGTTATAGGGTTAGGGTTAGGGCTAGGTCTATTGTTAGGGTTAGGTTTATTGTTATGACAATATTTAGAGCTATATATAGTGTTAGGGTCAGAGTCAGTGTCCATATTACTTTTCAGGTTAGATTTAAGACTGGAATTAGAGATAAGTGTAGGTCTAGGTGTAAGGTAAGGGTTTCATTTAGGTTAAGGGTTAGGATTAGGGCTATGACTCAGTTTTGTTTTAGGGCTAGGGGTAGGGTTAGGGCTAGTTTTAGGATTAGTTTTAGCGTTAGGGCTAGTATTAGTGTGAGGTTTAGGCTTAGGTTTAGGGTTAGATTTAGAGTTAGGTTTAGATCTAGGGTTTGAGCTAGGGTGAAGGTTAGGGCTAGAGTTAGGGCTAAGTTTAGGGCTAGGTTTAGGGTGATGGTAAGGGATTGGTTTAGAACTCACTATAGGGCTAGGGTGAGAGTTAGAGTTAGTCTTAGGGCAAGGGTTAGTGTTAGGGTTAGGCCTAGGGTTAGGACTAGGGTTAATGTGAGGTTTAGGGTTATGGTTAGGTTTAGGGTAAGGGTTGGGATTACAGCTAGTTTTATGGATAGGGTGAGGGTTATAATTAGGGTAAGTGTTAGGTTTATGATTAAGGTAAAATTATGTCTTGGATATGTGCTAAGGTTTGTGTTAGGGTTAGGAGTAGGATTAGAGCTAGGGCAAAAGTCAGGTCTAGGGTAACAGTTAGGGATAGTTTAGGGTTAGGTTTATAGCTAGGTCTATTTTAAGGGTTAGATTTATGGTTATGGTCAAGTTTAGAGCTAGGGTATTTTTAGAGTTAGGGTCAGGTTTAGGGTTTTTGTTAGGTTAATGTTTAGGTTTGGGCTCGAATTAGCATTATATAATGTTAAGGATAGTGTAAGGATAGGTTTAGGGTTCAGGTTAAGTGTAGGGTAATTTATAGGGTTAAGGTTAGGTATAGTTTTAGGTTTGTGGCCTATGGTTAGAATAAGGGTTAGGGTTATCATTAGATTAATGGTTAGGTTAGAGCTAGGGTTAGGGCTAGGATTATGCTAAGAATTAGGTCTAGGCTTAGGCTTAGGCTTAGGTTTAGGGCTATGGTTAGGATTAGGATTAGCTTTAGGGTTAAAGCTAGGGTAGACCTTGGATTAGGGCTAGGTTTTGCAATAGTAAGAACTTGTTATGATTCAGGCTAGTTTTAGGGTTAATTTTAGGGCTAGGTATAGTTTTAGGGTTAGGTTTATGGTTGGGGTTGTGTTTAGAGCTAAGGTTACTGTGAGTGTCAGGGTCAGTGTTCAGGTTAGTGTTATGTTTAGAATTAAAGCCAGAATTAGGTCTAGGGGAAGAGTTAGTGTTTGGCTTAGGCTAAGGTTATTGTTAGGGCTATGTCTACATTTTTCATTAGGTCTAGCGTTCGAGTTACGGCTAGATTTATGATTAGGTTTACATCTAGGGCTAGTGTTAGGGTTAAGTTTAGTTATAAGTTTACCAGAAGGGCTACTGTTAGTGTTCAGTTAAGGGTTAGGTTCAGGTTTAGACCTACGTTTAGTTTTAGGGTCAGAATAAGGGTCAGGATTAGGGTTAGGATTTGGGTTATGGTTAGAGCTAGAATGAATGAGTGCTAGTGTTAGGACTAGTAATAGGATTAGGGTTTGTGTTAGGTTAAGGATTAGGGTTAGCATTAGGGTTAGGGTTTGGATTAGGGTAAGGGATAGGGTTAGAGCTAGGGTTAGGGCTTGTTATAGGGCAAGGGTTAGGTCAAAGCTAGGTTTAGGGCTTGGATTAGGGCTAGTATTGTGTTACGTTTAGGGCTAGGCAATGGCTGATGTAAGAACGAGGGTTACAAATAGGGTGAATTTGGGGGTTATGGTTAGGGGTTAAACTTCTAGTGTTAGGATTAGGTTTAAGGTTACGGTGATATTTAGAGCGAGTGTTAGTGTTAGCTTACTAATAAGGGTCAGAGTTAGTTTTAGAGTTAGGGTTAGGATTCCAAATAAGGTTAGGGTTACTGTAAGGGTTTGATTTAAAGTTAGGGTGGTTTTTAGAGCAAGGGTTGGTGTTAGGATATGAGACAGAGTCAGGGTTAGTATTCAGGTTAAGGTTAGGACTCGAATTATTGCTAGGGTTAGGTCTAGGTGTAGTATTAGGATATGGTTTAAGTTAAGGTTTAGTGTTAGGGCTATTACTCGGTTTAGTTTTACTGCTAGGGTTAGGATTAGGGCTAGTTTCATGATTAGTGTTAGGGTTAGTGCAAGTATTAATGTTCGGCTTAGGCTTAGGGTTAGTGTTTGAGTGAGAGTTAGAGTTAGATCTAGGGTTAGGACTAGAAATAAGGATTAGGAAAGTGTTATGGCTAGGTTTATGGCTATGTTTAGGGCTAGGGTTAGGGTTAAGTTAAGGGATATGGTTAGAACTAGAGATAGGGCTAGTGTGAGAGTTAGAGTTAGTCTTAGGGCTTTGGTTAGTGTTAGAATTCGGGACAGGGTTAAATTAGGTCTAGGATTAGGGCTAGGGTTAGTGTTCAGCTTTTGTGTAGTCTTAGGGTTATGATTAAGTTTAAGGTAAGGGATGGTTTTATAACTAGTTTTAGTGGGTGGGTGAGTGCTAGAATTAGGTTAGGTCTATGGTTAAGGTTAGGGTTATGATTAGGGCTAGGTTTAGGGTAGGATGAGGGCTAGGTTTTATTTTACGTTTAGGGCTAGGATTAGGGCTAGGGCTAATATCAGGTTTGGGTATGGTTAAAGATAGTTTTAGTGTTAGGTTTATGGCTACATGTAGTGTAAGGGTTAGTTTTAGGGTTAGGCTCAGGTTTAGAGCTAGAACTATTTTTACATTCATGGTCTGGGTTAGGGATTGAGATAGGTTAAGTTTTAAATTTGGGGCTCAAATTAGCATTAGGGTTAGTGTTAGGTTAATGATAGGGTGAGGTTTAGATTCTACGTTTGGGTTAGGGTAATGGAATGGGTTAGGATTAGGGATAGGGGTAGGTTTAAGACTAGGTTTAGCATTAGTGTTAGTGTTCTGTTTATGGCAATGGAAACGGTTAGAGCTAGGGTTAGGGCTAGGGTTATGTTTATGATTAGGGCTAGGTTAGGGTTAGGAGTAGAGTTAAAACTTGGGTTATGGCTAGGATTAGGTCTAGGTTTTGTGTTAAGCTAGTGCTAGAGTTAGGGTCATGGCTAATGTATGTACCAGGGTTATGTTTAGGGCTAAATTTGGGGTTAGAGTTAGGGCTATGTCTAGTATTATGTTTATGTTTAGGATTATGGTTATGTTTAGAGCTAGGGTTAGTGTTATGGTCAGAGACAGGATCAGGGTTAGTTTTAGTGTTAGGATTAAAACTCCAATTAGGGCTAGGGTTAGGGTAACGGTTTGGTTTAGGTTAAGGTTTAGGGTTAGGGCTATGGTTCAGTTTAGTTGTAGGGCTAGAGCTAGGGTTAGGGCTAGTTTTAGGATTAACATTAGGGTTAGGGCTAGTGTGAGAGTTAAAATTGGTGAAAGGGCTAAAATAAGATTTAGGGTTTGGCATAGGGTTAAATTAGGGCTAGGATTAGGCTAGGATTATTGTTTAGTTAAGGCCTAGCGATAGGGATAGGGTTAAGTTTAAGTTTAGGATAAAGAATGGTGTTATAGCTAGGTTTAGACGTAGGGTGAGGGTTAGAGTTAGGGTTAGGGCTAGGGTTGGAGTTAGGGTTGTGATTAAGGCTAGGTTTAGGGCTAGGATGAGGGATAGTGTTCATTTTAGATTCAGGGCTAGGATTAGTGCTAAGGCTAATATCATGTTAGGGTTAGGGTTAGGGTTATGTTTAGCATGAAGGTTAGGTTTTGAGCTAGGTTAGGGCTGGGTTTAGGGTTAAATCTAGGGAGAGGATTAAGGTAGGTTTAGGGTTAGTGTGGTGTTTTGAACTAGATGAGTGTTAGAATAAAAGTCAGGTAAAGGGTTAATTTTAAGATTATGATTAGGACTTGAATTAGGGCTAGGGTTAGATCTAGGTGTAGTGCTAAGTTTTGGTTTAAGATAAGGTTTGTGTTAGGCCTGTTGCTCAGTCTTGTTTTAGTGCTATGATTAGGGTTAGCACTAGAATTATGATTAGCTTTAGGGTTAGGGCTAGGGTTATGGTTAAGTTTAGGATTAAGGCTAGATTTAAGGCTAGGATTAGGGCTAGGTTTTGTGTTAGGTTTAGTGCAACAATTAGGGCTAGGACTAATGTCAGGTCTAGGTTCATAGTTAGTTATATTTTTAGGATTAGGTTTATGGCAAGGTCAAATTAAAGTGTTACGTATAGAAAAAGGGTCAGATTAAGATCTTGGGTATTATTAGGGTCAGGGTCAGGCTTTGGGTTTGGGTTAGGTTAAGATTTAGTTTTAAGGCTCAAATTAGCATTAAGGTTAGAATTAGGGTTAGGGTAATGGATAGTGTTAGGTTTAGGCTTAGGTTGAGTTTAAGGTAGTGGATATGGTTAGGGTTTGTGATAGGTTTAGGGTTAGGCCTAGGGTTAGCATTAGGGTTATAGTTACTGTTAGGGCAATTTATAGGTTTAGAACTAGGGTTAGGGCTAGGATAACGGTTAGGATTAAGGCTAGAGTTAGCGTTAGTGTCAGGATTAGGGCGAGGGTTACACTTAGGATTAAGTTTAGGGTATGGTTTAGGGTTTGAGCTAGGAATTTTGCTAAAGCTAAGATTAATTTATGGTTTGGTCTAGGGTTATGGTCATGGTAAGTGTAACGGTTATGGCTAGCAATATCATTAGGGTTAGGGTAATAGGTTTGGATGTCAGGTTAAAGATAGTTTTAGGTTAACATTAGCGTTAGGTTTAGGTTTAGGATTAGGGTTAGCATTTGAGCTATCTTAGGTTTAGGGTTAGGGTTAGGTTAGTTTCACTGTTTTTTTCTATGGTTAGGTTTATGTTTAGGGTTAGGGTAGGTTTAGCTTTTGGTGTAGTGTTATCATTAGGGTTAAGTTTAGGGTTAGAGTAATGGATAGGTTTCAAGCTAGGGTTAGGGCTTGGGTTAAGGTTAGGATTAGGGCTGGAATTAGGTTAAGAGTTTGACCTTGGTATAGTGTTAGGGTTAGATTAAGTGTAATGGTTACGGATGAGCTAGGTTTAGGCCTAGGTTAAGGGTTAGGTTTACAGTCTGGGCTTGGGTAGGTTTAGGGTTAGGTTAAGGGCTAGGGTAGCATTACTTTTAGGTTTATTGTTAGTATAATGGATGGAATTAGAGCTAGGGTTTGGCTATGGTTAGAGTTAGGATTAGGGATAGAATTAGGGTGGGGTTTAGGGTTTGGGCTAGGATTATTTTATGGTAAAGTTTAGTGTTTGTGCTTGGGTTAGGGCTAGAACGAGGGTTAGGGTTAGGGTTAGGGTTAGGGCTAAGTTTAGGTTTAGAGTTATGCTTAGAGTTAGGTTTATGGCTGTAATTTGGGTTGGGTTTTGTGTGAAGTTAAGGGCTACAGTTAGGTGTATGGGTAATGTAAGAGGTAGAGTTATGGTTATGGCTATTTAGAGTTCATCTAGTGTTAGGGTAAGTTTTTGGCATAAAATAACGTTTAGAGCTAGGGTTTTTGTTAGGGTAAATGTCAGGTTTCAGGTTAGGATTAGGTTTAGGTTATGGTCCAGAATGAGGACTAGGGTTAGGTCTAGGGGTAGAGTTAGTGTTTGGTTTAAGTTAAGGGTTATTGTTAGGGCTAAGGCTAGGGTTATGGCTATATTTAGGATTAGGTTTAGGTCTAGGGCTAGTGTTATTTTTAGGTTTAGGTTTAGGGTTAATGGTAGGGCTAGTGTTAGTTTTCGGATAAGGTTTAGGATCAGGTTTGAACCTAGGTTTAGTGTTAGGGTCAGAATAAGGATCAGGGTTAGAGTTAGGGTTTGGGTTAATTTTAGAGCTACAATGAGGGTTAGGATTAGGACTAGTAATAGAGTTAGGGTTTGGGGTAGGCATAGAATTAGGGTTAGGACTAGGGTAGCGATAGTGTGAGGGTTTGACTAAGTGTAAGAAATAGAGTTAGACCTAGGATTAGGACTAGGGATAAGGTTAGGGTTAGGGCCAGGGTTAGGATTAGGGTTAAAACTGGGGTTAGGCCTTGGATTAGGGCTAGGTTTTGTGTTAGGTTTAGGACTATGGCTAATTTAAGGACTGGCATTACGATTAGGGCTAGTTTTAGTTTTAGGTTTAGGGCGAGGTCTAGTGTGAGTATTAGGTTCATGGATAGGGTGATGTGTAGAGCTAGGTTTAGTGTTAAGGTTAGAGTTAATGTTGGTATTAGTCCTAGGGTTAGTGTTAGGACTCGAATTAAGGCTACGGTTATGGCTAGCTGTAGTGTTAGGGTTTGCTTTAGATTAAGGGTTAGGTTCAGTGAAATGGCTCGGTTTTGCTTGAGAGCTAGGTCTTGGGTTGGGGCTAGCTTTCAAGTTAGCCTTAGGGTTAGAGCTAGTGTACAGTGATTTTTAGGCTTAGGGTTAGGGTTATATTTAGAGTTAGGGTTAGATATAAGTTTAGGGCTACAGTGAAGGGTAGGGATAGGATTAGGGCTAGGATTTGAGTTATTATAAGGGATAGGGTTAGAACTAGGGATAGGGCTAGGGTAAGAGTTAGAGTTAGTGTAAGGATTAGATTTAGGGTTAGAATTAGGGCTTAATTAGAGCTAGAATTATTGTTAGGGTGACTATTAAGGCTGAGCCTAGGTTTATGGTTATGGTTATGGTTATGGATATGTTTTGGTATAATATTATAGCTAGATTAGAACTAGGGCGAGTGTTAAAATTAGATCTAGTTCTATGGTGAGGGTTAGGTTTAGGATTAAGGCTAAGATTAGGGCTAGGATTAGGGCTAGAGTTTGTTTTAGGATTAGAGCTTCATTATGGCTACAGCTAATGTTAAGTCTATGGTTATGGTTAGAGATAGTTTTAGGGTTAAAATCATTAATGTTAGGATTAAGTTAATGGATATGATTAGGTTTAGGGTTCAGGTTAGGTTTAGGGAAATGTATATGTTTAGGGTTAGAAATAGGTTTAGCAATATCCTAGGGTTAGCACTAGGGTTAGGATTAGGATTGGGGTAATGGATAGGGTTACAGCTCGGGTTAGGTCTAGGTTTATGGTTAGGATTAAGGCTAGGTTTAGGGTTAGGTTTTGGGTTATGTCAGGGGTTAGGGTTAGGGTTAGGGTTAGGTTTAAGATAAGGGTTAGGGCTAGAATTAGGGTTATGGTTAAGGTTAAATGTAGTGTTACAGCTCTGATTGTGGATAGGTTTTGGGTTAGGTTAGGGTAAGGTTTAGGGCTACAGCCAATGAAAGAAATAGGGTTATGATTAGAACTAGTTTTAGGGTAAGGGTTAGGGCTAGGTCTAGAGTTAGGTTTAGGTTTACGTTTTGAGTGATGTATAGAGCAAGGGTTAGTGTTAGGGTCAGAGTCAGGGTCAGGGTTTGTTTTAGGGTTAGGGATAGGACTCAATTAGAGCTGGGAATAGGTGTAGGCTTAGGGTTTGGTTTATGTTAAAGGTTAGAGTTAGGGCTATGGCTAGGTTGTTTCTTAGGGCTAGGGCTATATTAGAGCTAGTTTCAAGACTAGCATTAGTGTTACAGCTTGTGTTGGTGAAAGGTTTAGCTTAGAGTTAGGGTTAGATTTAGAGTTAGGGTTTGATATAGGATTAGGGCTAGAGCTAGGGTTAGGGATAATGCAAAGGCAAGTGATAAGATTATTGTAAGGGATAGGGTTAGAACTAGAAATAGGGCTAGGACGAGAGTTAGAGTTAGTCTTAGGGCTAGGGTTAGGTTAGGTTTACAGCTAAATTAGGGCTAGGATTAGGTCTAGGGTTAGGGTGAGAGTTAGAGTTAGAGTTAGTCTTCGGGCTAGGATTAGGGTTAGGATTAGGGATAAGGCTAAATTAGGGCTGAGATTCAGGCTAGGGTTAGGTTAGGTTTACAGCTAAATTAGGGATAGGATTAGGTCTGGGGTTAGGGTGAGAGTTAGAGTTAGAGTTAGTCTTCACGCTAGGATTAGGGTTAGGATTAGGGCTAGCGCTAAATTAGGGCTAAGATTCAGGCTAGGATTAGTGTTAGGTTTAGGCCTAGGGTTTGGGTTAGGGATAAAATTAAGGCTATGTTTAGGGCTAGGATAAGGGCTAGGGTTTTGTTAGGGTTAGGGCTAGGATTATGTCTAGTGTTAATATCAGGTCTAGGGTTAAGGTTAGGAATAATTTTAGGGTTAGTTTGTGGCTAGGTCTAGTGTAAGGGTTAGGTAGGGTAAGAGTCAGGTTTATAGCTATTGGAATTATTAAGGTCACGGTTAGTATTGGGGTTTGGTTTATGTTTGAGGTTAGGGTTAGGGATCAAATTAGCATTCAGGTTACGGTTAGTGTAATAATTGGATTAGGTTTAGTGTTCAGGGTAGGTTAGGCTAATTGATAGGTTTGTGGAAAGCGATAGGGTTAGGGTTAAGCCTATGGTTAGAATTATGGTAAGGGTTATGTTTAGTGTAATGGATAGTTAGAGTTAAGTTTAGGGCTAGGGTTATGGTTAAAATTAGGTCATGTTTTAGGGTTAAGGTGAGGGTTAGAAGTAGGATTAGGTTTAGGATTTTGTTTAGCATAAGGGTTAGGTTCTGAGCTATGGTTAGGGCTAGGCTGAGAGTTAGGTTTAGAATCAGGTCTAGGGATGGGATTATGGTAAATTTTGGGTTAGGGTTGGTGTTAGGGTTAGACCTAGGTTTAGTGTTAGGGTCAGAATAAGGATCAGGGTTAGGGTTAGGGTTTGGGATGATGTTAGAGCTAAAAGGCTAGGGTTAGGATGATTAATAGGGTTAGG
Source organism: Marmota monax (assembly GCF_021218885.2). Classification (NCBI taxonomy): domain Eukaryota; kingdom Metazoa; phylum Chordata; class Mammalia; order Rodentia; family Sciuridae; genus Marmota; species Marmota monax. Next base: position 66,602 of record NW_026695151.1, on the reverse strand, counting down.
GTTTTTGTTAGTCTAAAGACTAGGTACAGGCACCTGGTTTCCAATTCAGAGACTAAGAGTAAGAAGGCTCCAGGTAGAAGCTCAAGCCCTCTCACCCTGGCCACCTCCACCACCCTGAGCACAGAGACTCAAGCTAGCAATAGAAAACTCCACCTAATGCAAGTAAAGAAAACAGAGTTCTGAGAGCCTTTTTTTTTCTTACTTCTTGCTCTTCTCATCCATTCTCCTCTACCCTTCTCCCTCTCGTCCTCACAACCTCAACATATGTGTAACCAAAAACTCTCCATGAAATTGGACTTTAAGAACTGAATCTCTAGAATTGTATAATTTAGAGGAACTGCATAGGCCCCACCTCACCACCTCTTTATTTGCTCTTATTTTCTTTCTCCCTCTCTTTCTTTCTTTCCTTGTTATTTTTCTTCTTTTTTCCTTCTCCCTCTATCCCACTTTCAGCCTCCTAACTTTTACTATTTGTACATAGGGTAATTTTATGAATACAGATAAGCCATTTGAATTTATACCTACTTCCATAAATTCCCACTGCCTATTCATTAGAGTTCTCCTACAAAGGTGCTAAGTTAGCTTAATCACATACCCTCATTCCTTTCCCCATTAACAGAGCATCCTACACTTGACACTGATTTCTCTATAAACCACCAGAAATGGTATGCCTTTTATGTAACTAATGACTATATTCTAAATAATAATTGAAGCCAACACTGTAGACACAAAGTCTAAATATAAATGTATTTATAATGCTTATATTTAGGTTTCGGGTTCAGGTTAGATTTAGAGTTAGATTTTGATCTATGGTTAGGGCTAGGGCTAAGGATACGGAAAGGGTTAGGACTAATTTGGGTTAGGTTTAGTATTATGGTACGTGATAGGGTTAGAACTAGTGATAGGGTAGTATGAGAGTTAGATTTAGTCTTAGAGCAAGGATTAGGGTTAGGGTTAGGGTTAGGGATAGGGCTAAATTAGGGCTAGTGTTAGAGTTAGGTTTAGGCCTTCAGTTAGGGTTGGAGTTAGGATTACATTTAGGGTAAGGTATTGGGTTATAGTTAGTTTGAGGGCTAGGGCAAGGGTTAGAATTAGAGTCAGGGCTAGGGTTAGGTTTATGGTTATGATTAAAGCTAGGTTTAGGGCCAGGATGATGGCTAATGTTTGTGTTAGGGTTAGGGCTATTATTAGGGCTAGTGCTAATGTCAGGTCTTGGGTTACAGTTAGGGATAGATTTAGTGTTAGGTTAGGTGTATACTAGGGTTAGGCCTAGGTTTAGGGTTAGGGCTAAGGTTAGGGTTATGTTTAGCTTTAGGGTTAAAGCTAGGGTAGGGCTTGGGTTGGGCTAGGGTTTGCAATAGGTTAGGACTATAGCAAATGTAAGAACTTTGTTATGATTAGGGCTGGTTTTAGGGTTAAAGTTAGAGCTAAGTATAGTTTTAGGGTTAGTTTTAGGGTTAGGGTGATGTTTATAGATAGAGTTAATGTTAGTGTCAGGGTCACTGTTCAGTTTAGGGTTATGGTTAATGGGAAAGCCATAATTAGGACTAGGGTTAAGACTAGTGGAAGGATTAGTTTTTGGCTTTAGGCTAAGTGTGAATATTAGGGCTAGAGCTAAGTTTTTCACTAGGTCTAGGGATACAGTTATGGATAGATTAGGATTAGGTTTAGGCCTAGGGCTAGTGTTAGGGTTAGGTTTAGGTATAAGGTTACCAATATGGCTAATGTTAGGGTTTGGTTTAGGGTTAGGTTCAGGTTTAGACCTATGATTACTGTTAGGGTCAAAATAAGGGTCAGGGTTAGGGTTAGGGTTTGGGTTACTGTTAGAGCTAGAATGAGGGCTAGTATTAGGTCAACTAATAGGATTAGGGATTGGGTTAGGTTGAGGAATAGATTTAGGATTAGGATTAGAATAAGCATTAGGTTTATGGTTTGGCATAGGGTAAGGGATAGGGTTAGAGCTATGGTTAGGTCTAGGGTTAGGGTTAAACTAGGTTTAGGGCTCAGATTAGGGCTTGTTTTGTGTTAGAATTATGGCTAGAGTTAGAGCAATGGCTAACGTAAGAACTATGGTTTTTAGGGTTATTTTTTTGGTTATGGTTAGGGGTTAAACCTCTAGTATTAGGATTAGGTTTAAGGTTAGGGTGAAATAAAGACCTAGTGTTAGTGTTAGGTTAATAGTCAGGGTCAGGTTTAGTTTTAGGGTTAGGGTTAAGACTCAAATTAAGGCTAGGGTTACTGTAAGGTTTCAGTTTAAAGTTAGGGTGGTGTTTAGAGCTATGGTGAGTGTTAGAATATGAGTCAGAGTTAGGGATAGTATTAAGGTTAAGATTAGGACTCGAATTAGGGCTAGGGTAAGGTCTGGGTGTAGTGTTAAGGTTTGGTTTAAGTTAAGGCTTTGGGTTAGGGCTCTTGCTCAGTTTACTTTTACTGCAAGGGTTAGTGTTAAGGTAGTTTTATGATTAGTGTTAGGGCTAGGTATAGTGTTAATGTTAGGCTTAGGCTTAGGGTTAGGGTTAGATTTAGAGTTAGGGTTAGATCTAGCGTTAAGACTAGGAATAAGGATTTGGCAATGGTTATGGATAGGTTTAGGGCTAGGTTTAGGATTATGGTAATGGATAGGGTTAGAAGTAGTGATAGGTCTAGCGTGAGAGTTAGAGTTAGTCTTAGGTCTTGGTTTAGGGTTAGGGTTAGGGATAGGGTTAAATTAGGGCTAGGATTGGGGTAATATTAGTGTTCACCTTAGGCCTAGTGTTAGGGTTAGGGTTAGGTTTAAGTTTAGGTTAAGGAATGGCATTAAAGCTAGGTTTAGAGATAAGGTGAAAGTTAGAATTAGGGTTAGGACTATGGTTAGGGTTAGGGTAATGATTAAAGCTAGGTTTGGGGCCAGGGTGGAGGCTATGCTTTATTTTAGTGTTAGGGCTAGGGCTAATATCAGATCTAGGGTTATGGTTAAAGATAGTTTTAGGGTTAGGTTTATGCCTACATATAATGTAAGGGTTAGGTTTAGGGTTAGGTCAGGTTTAGAGCTAGGGTCCAGGTCTGGGTTAGAAGTTCGGTATACGTTAAGTTTTAAATTTAGGTCTCAAATTAGCATTATGGTTAGTGTTAGTGTAATTATAATATGAGGTTTAGGGTTTAGGTTTGGTTTAGAATAATGCTTAGGTTTAGGATCAAGGATAGTGTTAGGTTTAACCTACAGTGATGGTTATTGCAATGGATAGGGCTAGAGATAGGTTTAGGGCTAGGGTTATGGTTTTGATTAGGGCTAGGGTTAGGATTAGGGTTAGGGTAAAAGCTCGGGTTAGGGCTTGGATTAGGACTAGGTTATGGATTAAGGTAATGCTAGGGTTAGGGGTAAGGCTAATGTAAGTACCAGGGTTACAATTAGGTTTAAATTAAGGGTTATGGTTAGTGGTAGGACTAGTGTTAGGTTTAGGGTTAGGGTTTGGGTGATATTTAGACTAGAGTTAGTATTATGGTCAGAGTCAGGGTCAGTGTTAGTCCTTGCATTCAGCTTAAAACTGTGTTTAGAGCTAGGGTGAATGTTAGGATATCAGTCAGGGTCAGGGTTAGCTTTAAGGTTAGGGTTATGACTTGAATTAGGGCTAGGGTTACTGTTAGGGTTTGGTTTAATTTTAGGGTGGTCTTTAGAGCTAGGGTCAGTGTTAGGATATGAGTCAGGGTCAGGCTAATTTAGGGTAAGGGCTCAAATTAGGCCTAAAGTTATGTCTAGGTGTGTAGTGTTAAGTTTTGTTTTAAGTTAAGGTTTAGGATTAGGGCTGTTGCTCAGTTTTATTTTAGTCCTAGGTTTAGGGTTTGGGTTAGTTATAAGATTACCATTAGGGTTAGGGCTAGTGTTAGTGTTAGGCTTAGGTTTTGGGTTAGGGTTAGATTTGGATTTAGCGTGATATCTAGGATTAGGGCTAGATCTATCTATAGGGCAAGGGTTAGGGCTAGGGTTATGGTTACGGTAACAGGCTAAGTTGAGAGTTAGAGTTAGTCTTAGGGTAGGGTTTTGGTTAGTTTTATGGTTAGGGCTAAGTTAGAGTTAGGATTAGGGCTAGAGTTAGTGTTCAGCTTAGGCCTAGTGTTAGGGCAAGGGTTATATTTAATATTAGGGTAAGGTATGGTGTTATAGCTAGGTTTAGAGGTAGGGTGAGGGTTAGAATTAAGGTTAGGGCTAGGGTTAGGGTTAGGGTTATGATTAAGGCTAGGTTAAGGGCTAGGATGAGGGCTAGGGTTTGTTGTAAGTTTAGGTCTAGAATTAGGGCTAGGGATAATGTCAGGTCTAGTGTTACAGTTTTTGGTATATTTAGGGTTAGGTTTTTGTCTATTCCTAGTGTAAGTTTTAGGCTTAGGGTAAGGGTCAGGTTTAGAGCTAGGTGTATTTTTAGGGTCAGTATCAGTGTTAGGGTTTGTTTTAGGTTAAGGTTTAGGGATAGGGCTCCAAAGAGCATTAGGGTTAGTGTTAGGTTTATGGTAATTGATTGGGCTAGGTTTAGGTTTGAGGGTAGGTTTAGGGCTTGGAGAGCTTTAGGGTTAGCAAAGGTGTTGGGGTTATGCCTACTGTCAGCATTAGGATTTAGTGTTATCATAAGGATCCTATATGTGGTAGATCTATGGTTAGGGATTAGGTTTAGGTTAGGATTTGTGCTAGAGTTAGGTTAGGTTTTGGGTTAGGGCTATTAAACCTAGCTTAGGGTTAGGGTTAGGGTTATATTTAGGGTAAAGTTTAGGTTTTGAGCTAGGGTTGGGTCTAGGACAAGGGTTAGGTTTAGTGTTATGGTCAGGGTTAGGTTTAGGGTTAGGGCTAGGGATTTAATTAGGGTTAGGATTAGGTTTAGAGTAATACATTGGGATAGATGTAAGGTTAGCTTTATGGTTAAGATTATGTTTCGGTTTAAGTTTAGTTTTAGGCCTAGGTATACTGTTGGTTTTAAGGTAAGTGTTAGGGTTTGAATTAAAGTTAAGACTATGGCAAGGTTTAGGTTGAGGTTTAGGTCTAGGGTTAGGTTTATGGTTAGTGTTAGGGTTCAGTTAGGGTTATGGATAGGGTGATCATTAGGGTTAGGGTTAGAGTTAGGGTAATGGCTAGTTTTAGGTCTAGGGTTAAGGTTAGGACTAGGGCTACGGTTAGGGTAATGGTTAGGGATAGTGCTAGGCTTATATTTAGGCTAAGGGATAGGCTTTGAGCTAGGGTTAGTCTAAGGTGAGTGTTAGAGTTAGGGTTAGGACTAGGGTTAGGGTTAGTGTGAGGGTTATGTTTAGTTTAGGTTTAGGCTTCGATTAGGGTTAGGGTTATTTAAGTTTTGTGCTAGGTTTAGGCCTAGGATTAGTGCTATGTGTAATGTAAGTTCTATGTTTCTTATTAGAGCTAGTTTTAGGGTTAAGGTTATGGCTAGGTCTAGTGTTAGGTTTAGATTTGGGGTTAAGGTCAGGTTTAGAGCTAGGTTTAATGTTAGTTTCAGAGCCAGTATTCAGGTTAAATTAGGGTTAGGGTGAAATCCAGAATAGAACTAGGGTTATGTCTAGTGGTAGGGTTAGTATTTGGTTTAGGTTAAGGGTTATTGTTAGGGCTAACACTATTTTTTTTTTTAGGTCAAGGGCTAGAGTAAAGCTAGATTTAGGATTAGGTTTAGGAATAGGGCTAGTGTTAGGTTTAGGTTTAGGTATAAGTTTACTGGTAGGGCAGTTTCAGGTTTTGGTTTCTGTTTAGGGTCAGGTTTAGACTTATAATTAGTGTTAGGGTCAGAATAAGGGTGAAGGTTAGGGTGAGGTTTTAGGTTAGGATTAGATCTAGATTGAGGGCTGGTGTTAGGACTAGTAATAGGGTTATTGTTTGGGTTTGGCTAAGGATTATGATTAGGACTAGAGTTAGCATTATAAACAGGGTATGTTTAGGGTAATGCATCAAATTAGATCTAGGGTTAGGGCTAGGATTAGGGTAGGTTTAGGGCTAGTTTTAGGGTTAGGGTTAGGGTTAAATCTAATGTTAGGGCTTGGATTAGGGCTATTTTTTGGGTTAGAGTTAGGGCTAGGGTTTGGCTAAGGCCAATGTAAGAACTAGGGTTATGATTAGGGTTAGTTTTAGGGTTAGGGTTTCGGCTAGGTCTAGTGTTAGAATTAGGTTTAGCCTTAGGGTGATATTTAGAGGTAGGGTTTGTGTTTTGATATGAGTGAGAGTGAGGGTTAGTTTTAGGCTTAGGACTCGAATTAGAGCTTGGGTTATGGGTAGTTATGGGTTAGGGTTTGGTTCAGGTTAAGAATTATGGTTAGAACAATGGCTCAGTTTTATTTTAGGGCTAGGGCTTGGATTAGGGCTAGTTTTAGGATTAGGAGTAGTGTTAGAGCTAGTTGTAGAATGATGTTTAGGCTTAAGATTAGGGTTAGATTTAGAGTTATGGTTATATCTAGAGTTAGAGCTATGGCTAGTGTTAGGACTCAGGTTAGGGCTATTGTGAGGGTTACGGTAATGAATAGGGTTATAAATAGAAATAGGGCTCAGGTGTGAGTTAGAGTTAGTCTTAGGGCTAGGGTAAGGGGTAGGGTTAAGGTTAGGGTTCAAATAGGGCTAGGATTAGTGTTAGGGTTAGGACTATGGTTAGGGCTAGGTTTAGGGTTAGTTTTAGGGGAAGGGATGGGGTTATATAGTTAGGTTCAGTGCTAGGGCGAGGGTTATATTTAGGGATAGGGCTAGGGTGAGCGTTCGCTTTAGGATTAAGTCTAGGTTTAGGGCTAGGATGAGGGCTAGGGTTTGCGTTAAGGTTAGGTCTAGGATTAGGGCTAGAGATAATTTCAGGTCTAGGGTTATGTTTAGGGATAGTGTTAGGGCTAGGTCTAGTGTAAGGGTTAGGTTTAGTGTAAGGCTCAGGTATAGAACTGTTATTATTAGTGTCAGAGAATGGGTTAGGGTTTGGTTTTGGTTAAGGTTTAAGGTTAGTGCTCAAATTAGCATTGGGGTTAATGTTGGAGTTAGTAATGGATAGAGCTAGATTTGCAGTTCAGGTTAAGTTTAGAGTAATATATAGGTATAGTGTTAGGGATAGGGTTAGGGTTAGGCTGAGTGTTAGCATTTGGTTTAAGCTAACCAAATGAATAGGTTTAGTGCTAGTGTTACGACTTAGGTTAAGGTTAGGATTAGGGCTAGAATTTGGGTTACTCCTAGGGTTAGTGTTAGGGTCCGGCTTAGGGTAAGTGTTAGGGTTTGAGCTAGGTTTAGGGCTAGGACAAGGGTTAGGGTTAGAATCAGGGCTACAATTAGGGCTATGGTTACAGTTAGGGTTAGAGTTAGGGTTAGGGCTAGGGTTACCATTAGGGTTAGGGTTATGTTTAAGGTAACGGGTAAAGTTAGAGCTAGGATTTGGGCTATGGTTACACTTAGGATTATGGATAGGGTTAGGGTTAGGTTTAGAGCTAGAGTTATGTTTAGAGTAAGGGTTAGAGTTTGAGCTAGGGTTAGGGCTAGGGCAAGCATTAGGTTTAGTGTTTGTGCTAGGATTAGGGTTAAGGTTATGCTTAGATCTAGGTTTAGGGCTTGTATTAGGGCTAGGATTTGTGTAAGGTTTATGGCTAGTATTAGGGCTATGGGTAATGTAAGTGCTAGGGTTATGGTTATGGCTAGTTTTTTGGGTTAGGGTTATAGATATGTCTAGTGTTAGGTTTAAGTTTGGGGAAGGATAAGGTTTAAAGATAGGTTTTGTGTTAGGGTAAGCATCAGTGTTGGGGTTAGCATTGGGTTTATTGTTAGGGCCAGAATTAGAACTAGGTTTAGGTCTAGAGCTAGGGTTAGTCTTTGTGTTAGGTTAATAGTTATTTTAGGGCTAGGCTAGAGTTATGGCTATATTTAGGATTAAGTTTATGTCTAGTGCTAGTGTTATGGTTAGGTTTAGGTATAGGTTTACTGGTAGGGCTAGTGTTAGGGTTCAGTTTAGTGTTAAGCTCAGGCTTTGACCTATGGTTAGTGTTAGGGTCAGAATAAGGGTAAGGTTTTGGCTTAGGCTTTGGGTTAGATTAGAGATAGAATGAGGGCTAGGATTAGGACTAGTAATATAGTTAGTGTTTGGATTAAGCTAAGGGTTAGGGTTAAAACTAGGGTAGCATTAGGGTGAGAGTTTGGCTTAGGGTAAGGTATAGGTTTAGATCTGTGGTTTGGGTTAATGTTAGTGTTAGGGTTAGGGTTAGGGTTAAAGCTAGGGTTGAGGCTCAGATTAGCGCTAGGTTTTGTGTTAGGTTTAGGGCTATGGCTAATGTAAAAATTAGCTTTACATTTAGGGATAGTTTTAGGGTTAGGATTAGGGCTAGGTCTAGTGTTTGGGTTAGGTTTAGGGTTAGAGTGATGTTCAGAGTAGGGTTAGTTTTAGGGTTAGAGTCAGGGTCAGTATTAGTTGTAGGGATAGCTTTAGGACTAGGTGTAACATTAAGATTTGTTTTAAGTTAAGGGTTAATATTAGGGCTATAGCTCAGTTTTGTTTGTGGGCTATGGCTAGGGTTAGGGCTAGTTTTCAAATTAGAAATAGAGCTAGGGCTAGTGTTAGGGTTAGGTTTAGGGTTAGATTTAGGGTAGATTTAGAGTTAGGGTTAGTTCTAGGTTTAGGACTATGGCCAGCTTTAGGAGTAAGTTTAGGGCTAGTGTTAGGTTTAGGCAATAAGTTTGGTACTAGAAATAAGTCTAGGGCTAGAGTTAGGGTTAGTCTTAGGGCTAGGCTTAGAGTTAGGGTTACAGTTAGCAATAAAGTAGGGCTAGGATTTGAGCTATGGTTAGTGTTAGGATTACGCCTAGAGTTAGGGCTAGGGTTAGTGTTAGTGGTAGTGTTAGGGTTAGGGTTAGGGATAGGGGAAAGGATGTGTTTATACCTAGGTTCAGAACTAGGGTGAGGGTTGAAATTAGGGTTTTGGCTATGGTTAGGGTTCAGGTTAGGATTAAGGCTAGGTTTAGGACTAGGATGAGGGCTTGGGTTTGTGTTAGGTTCAAGGCAAGTATAAGGTAGAGTGCTAATGTCAGGTCTAGGGTTACAGTTAGGGATACTGTTAGTGTTAGTTTTATGGCTAGGTCCAGTTTAAGGGTTATGTTTGGGTAAGGGTCAGTTTAGAGCTAGGTGTGTTATTAGAGTCAGGGTCTTGCTCAGAGTTTGGGTTAGGTTTTGGTTTATTTTTAGAGCTCGAATTAGCATTAGGGTTAGGTTTAGAGTTAGGGTTAGAGAAATTGATAGGGTTAGGTTTAGTGTTCATTTTAGGTTTAGGTAAGGATAAGGTTAGTATTAGCGATAGGTTTGGAGTTAGGCCTAAATGGATATGGTTATATTTAGATTTAGGACTAGGGTTAGTGTTAGGTTTAGCATAACTCTTCGAGTTTGTGCTAGGATTAGGACTACGGCAAATATTAGTTTTGCGGTTAGTTTTAAATTACGGTTAGTGTAGGTTTAGGGTTAGGACTAGGGTTAGGTTTACAGTTAGGGTTAGAGTAGGTCTAGGTTTCAGTCTAGTGTTATCATGATGTTTATATTTAGGGTTACGATAATGGGTGGGGTTAGAGCTATGTTTAGAGCTATGTTTTGGTTAGGCTTATGTTTAGGGTAATGGATAGGTTTAGGTCTAGTGTTATGGTTAGGATTAGGGCTAGGGTTAGGGTTAGGGTTAGGCTTATCATTTTCTTAAGGGTAGGTTAAGGGTAAGGGTCAGGGATTGAGTAACTGTTAGGGCTAGTTTGAGGCTTCAGGGATAGAGTTAGGGTTAAGGTTAGGGTTAGGCCTAGGTTTAGCATTAGGTTTAGGGTTATGATTAGGGTAATGGAAAGAGTTAGAGCTAGTGTTTGTGCTATGGTTACCTTTAGGGTTATGGCTAGGATTAGGGTTAAGTTTTGGGCTAGGGTTATGTTTAGGGTAATTGCTAGGTTTTGAGCTATTGTTAGTGATAGGGCTAGGTAGAGGATTAGGTTCAGCCTCTGGTCTAGGGACAGAATTATGGTAGGTTTAGGGTTAGGGTTAAGTTTAGGGCTAGGGTTATCATTAGAATTAGGATAAGGATTAGGGTAATGTATATGGTTAGATGTAGGTTTAGGTTTAGGTTTAGGATTAGATTTAGTTTCAGGGTTAATGTTAAGGCTATGGTTATTTTTAAGTTTATGGTATGGGTTAGGTTTTGAGCTAGGGTTAGGGCTATGGTGAGTGTTACTTTTAGGGTTAGGTCTATTGTTAGTTTTTGGGTTAGGGTTAGGGTTACGTTTAGGGTTAAGGTTAGGGTTATCAATACAGTTAGGTGTAGGGTTAGGAAAGTTGTAGGTTTAGAGCTAGGTTTAGGGATAGGGTTAAGTTCAGTGTTAGGGCTAGGGTTATGGGTAGGTGTATGGGTAGATTTTGGTTTAGTTTAAGGGTTAGGGATAGAGCTTATGGCTCGGTTTTGTTTTAGGGCTAGGGTTGGATTAAGGCTAGTTTTAGGATTAGTGTTAGGGTTAGGGCTAGTATTAGGGTTAGGCTTAGGCTTCGGGTCAGGGTTAGATTTAGAGATAGATTATGATCTAAGATTAGGGCTTGGTAGGGTCTGGTTTAGGAATAAGGTTACTGGTATGGCAAGTGTTACAGTTTGGTCTAGCATTAGGGTCAGGTTTAGACCTAGGTTAGTTTTATGGTCAGAATAAGGGTCAGAGTTAGGGTTAAGGTTTGGGATAGGGTTAGAGCTATAATGAGGGCTAGGGTTAGGACTATTAATATGGTGAGAGGTTTGATTAAGCTGAAAACTAGGGAAAGGTCTAGGGTTACCATTATGTTAGCGGTTTGCTTAGGGTTAGGGATAGGGTTAGAGCTAGTGTTAGGGTTAGGGTTAAAGCTAGGTGTAGGGCTTGGATTAGGGCTAGTTTTTGTGTTAGTGTTGGGGCTAGGGTTAGGGCAACAGGTAATGTAAAAACCAGGGTTACAATTAGGGTTAGCTTAGGGGTTAGGGTTAGGGGTAGTTCTAGTGTTAGAGTTACATTTACAGTTAGCCTGATATTTAGAGCTAGAATTATTTTTAGGATAGGAGTCAGGGTCAAGGTTAGTTTTAGTATTTGAGTTAGGACTCGAATTAGGGCTAGGTTTACTGTTAGGGTTTGGTTTAAGGTTAGCGTCATGTTTAGAGCTGGGGTGAGTGTTAGGATATGAGTCAGGGTCAGGGTAAGTTCCAAAGTTAGGGTTAGGACTTGATTAGGGCTAGGATTAATTTTTTAGTACTTTAGGGTTTGGTTTAAGTTAAGGTTTAGTGTTAGGTCGATTGCTCAGTTTTGTTTTAGTCCTAGGGTTAGAGTTAGGGCTAGTTTTACAATTAGTATTAGGGTTAGGGCTAGTGTTAGTGTTAGGCTGAGACAAGTTAGGGTTACGTTTATAATTATGTTATATCTAGGATCAAGCTAGGATTAAGGATAGGGCAAGGGTTAGGGCCAGGTTTAGAGTTATGGTAAGGGATAGGTTTAGAACTTGGAATAGGGCTAGTGTGAGAGTTAGAGTTCGTGATAGGGCTAAAATTAGAGTTAGGGTTTGGGATAGGGTGAAATTAGTGCTAGGATTAGGACTAGGGTTAGTGTACAGTTTAGGCCTAGCGATAGGGATAGGGTTAGTTTTAAGTTTAGGATAAAGAATGGTGTTATAGCTAGGTGTAGACATAGGGTGAGGGATAGAGTTAGGGTTAGGGCTAGGGCTGGGGATAAGTATAGGATGAGGGCTAGTGGTTGTATTAGATTCAGGACTAGGATTAGTGCTAGGGCTAATATCATGTCTAGGGTTATGGTTAAAGATAGTTTTAGGGTTAGGCTTATGGCTACGTGTAGTGTAAGGGTTAGGTTTAGGGTAAGGGTCAGATTTAGAGCTCGGGGAATTATTGGGATTAGGATTTGGCTTAGGTAAGGATTTAGGTTTATGGCTCAAATTAGCATTAGAGTTAGGCTTACGGATATAGTTAGTGTTTGTTTTTAGGTTCAGGTTTGGTTTAGGGTAATTGATATGGTTAGCGTTCGTGATAGGGCTAGGGTTAGGCTTATAGTTATGGTTAGGGTAATTGATAGGGTTAGATCTTAGGTTACAACTAGAGTTATAGTTAGGAATATGCCTTGAGTTAGGGTTAGAGTTAGTGTTAGAACTAGGGTTAGGGTTAGGTTTAGGGTTATGTTTAGGATAAAGTTTAGGTTTGGACCTAGGGTTAGGGCTAGGTTTACGGATAGGCCTAGGGATAGGATCATGGTAGGTTTAGGTTTAGAGTTAAATGTTAGGGCTAGGGTTATCATTAGCATTAGGGTTAGTGTTAAGGTAATGGATAGGGTTAGGTTATGTTTAGATTTTTTAGAGTTAGAAATAGTGATAGGGTTACAATTAGAGCTATGTTTATGTTTAGGTTTATGGTTAGGTTTTTGGTTTGATCTAGAGTTAGGGCTATGCTAAGTTTAATTTTAGGTTATGTCTATGGTTAGTTATCTGGTTAGGGTTAGGGATAACATTAGGGTTCGGGCTAGGATTATCAATAAGTTTAAGTATAGGGTTAGGGTAGTGGGTAGATTTAGAGCTATGTTTAGGTCTAGGTTAAGTTTAGGATTTGGGCTATGGTTAATGTGAGAGTTAGGTATAGGTCTAGGCTTATGTTTATGGTAAGGGTTAAGGTTTTAGCTATCTTTGGACTAAGGTGAGGGCTAGGGTTATGTATAGGGCTAGTGTTAGGGTTAGGGTTATGTTTAGGGCTAGGTTTAGGCCTAAAATTATCTCTATGTTTAGAGTTTAGTTTAGGCCTAAGGTTAGGGCTATGGGTAATGTAAGATCTAGGATTATGATTAGGGCTAGTTTTGGGGTTAGGGTTATGGCTGGGTCTAGAATGAGGTTTAGGTTTTGGTTAGTTTCAGGTTTAGAGGTAGGTTTAGTGTTAAAGGCAGGGTCAGTGTTTGGGTTAGAGTAAAAGTTAGGGTTAAAGCCATAATTAGGACTAGGTTTAGGTCTAGGGGTAGTGTTAGTTTTTGGGTTAGGTAAAGGTTTTTGTTAGTGCTAGGGCTAGGATTTAGTTTAGGTTTGGAGCTAGAGTTCAGGCTAGATTTAGAATTAGGTTTAGGTCTAGAGCTAGTGGTAGGTTTAGGTTGAGGTATAAGGTTACAAGTAGGGCTAGTGTTAGGGTTTAGTTTAGGGTTAGGGTAAGATTTAGACCTAGGGTTTATGTTATGGTCAGAATAAGGGTCAGTGTTAGGGTTTGGATTAGCATTGGAGATAGAAAGAGATCTAATGTTAGGACTATTAATAGGGTTAGGATTTGTTTAGCCTAAGGATTAGGGATAGGTCTAGGGTTAACATTAGGATTAAGGTTTTGCTCAGGGAAAGGCACAGGGTTAGGGCTAGGGGTAGATTTATGGTTAGGGTTAAAGCTATAATGTAAGGGTTATGTTTACAGTTATGGCTAGGCCTAATGATAGGTTTAGGTTTCTGTTAGGGTCAGTTTTATAGCTAGGGTTAGTGTTAGTGTCAAGGTCTGTATTTGGATTAGGGTTAGGGTTAGGGCTAGAGCCAGAATTAAGATTGGTTAGGTCTAGAGGTAAGGTTAGTGTTTGGCTTTGTCTAAGCGTTATCATTAGAGTTAGGGCTAGTTTTTTGTTTAGGTCTTGGTTAAACATAAGGCTAGATTTATTATTAGGTTTATTTTAGGGCTAGTGTTAGGGTTAGGTTTAGATATAGGGTTATGGGTAGGGCTAGTATTAGGGTTTGGTTTAAGTTCAGGATCAGAATAAGGGTCAGGGTTAGGGTTAGAATTTGGGTTATAGTTATAACAAGAATGAGGGCTAGGATTAGGACTAGTAATAGGGTTAGGGTTTGGGTTAGACTCAGGATTAATTTTAGGACTATGGTTAGCATTATGGTTGGGGTTTGACTAGGGTAAAGTATATGGTTAGAGCTACGGTTAGAGCTAGGTTTTGGGTTAGGGTTATGGCTGTGTTAGTGTTAGGGTTAGGGTGAAAGCTAGGATTAGGTATCAGAATTTGGCTAGGTTTGGTTAGATTTAGGTTTAAGGTTATGGCTAAGGTATGATCTAGGGTTATGATTAGAACTAATTTTAGAATTAGGGTTAGGACCAGGTCTAGTGTTAGGTTAAGGTTTAGGTTTAGGGTGACGTTTAGAGTTAGGGTTAGTGTTAAGGTCAGAGACAGGTTTAGGGGTAGATTTAGGGTTAAGATTAGGATTCATATTAGGGCTAGGCTTAGGGCTAGATATAAGGTAAGGTTTTGGTTAAGGTAAAAGTTAAGGGTTATTGTTATGGCTAAGTTTTTTTTAGGGCTAACCCTATGTTTAGGGCTAGTTTTAGGATTAGCATTAGCATTAGGGCTAGTGTTAGGGTTAGGTTTAGATATAGAATTAGGGTTAAATTTACAGTTAGGTTTAGATCTAGGGTTAGGGCAAGGTGTAATGTTAGGGCTAGGGTTATTCTAGGCTATGGCTATGAATAAGGTTACGGTAAGTGATAGGGTTAAAATTAGGGCTAGGTCTAGGGCAAGAGTTATAGTTAGTCTTAAAGCTAGAATTTTGGATAGGTTTAGGATTTGAGCTAGGGTTAGTGTTAGGGTTAGTCCTAGGGTCAAGGTTAGGGCTAGGTTTAGTGTTAGGGTTAGGGTTTGGGTTAGGTTTAGGGTAAGCAATGGGGTTATAACTAGGTTTAGGGCTAGGGAAAGGGTTAGAATTAGGGTTAGGGTTATGATTAAGGCTTGGTTTTGGGCTAGGATGAGAGCTAGTGTTCATGTTAGGGTTAGTGCTAGGATTAGGGCTAGGGCTAATGTCAGGTCTAGAGTTACAGTTAGAGATAGGTTTAGGTTTATGTTTATGATTAGGTCTAGTGTAAGGGTTAGATTTAGGGTAAGGGTCAAGTTTACAGATATGTGTATTAATAGGGTCACTGTACAGCTTAAGGTTTGGTTTAGGTTAAGATTTAGGTTTAGGGCTCGAATTAGCATTAGCGTTAGAGTTAGGGTTAGAGTAATGAATAGGCTTAGGATTAGTGTTCAGGTTAGTTTCAGGGCAATGGATAGGTTTAGGGATTTTGATAGGGTTAGGGTTAAGCCTATTGTTAGCATTAGGGTTAGGATTATGGTTAGGGTAATGGATAGAATTAGAGCTAGGGTTAGGGCTAGAGTTATCATTAGGATTATGGCTAGGATTAGGGTAGTTGATATAATTAGAGCTATGGTTAGGGCTATGGTTAATGTTAGGATTAGGGCTAGTGTTAAGTTTGGTTTTGGGACAGGGCTAGGGTTATGTTAAGGGTAAAGGTTAGGCTTTGAGCTATGGTTAGGTCTAAAGTGAGGCTTAGGTTTAGGGTTAGGGCTAGGCTTAGGTTTAGGGTTACACTTAGGGCTATGTTCAGGCCTAAAATTAGGGCTAGGTTTTGTGTTAATTTAGGCCTATGGTTAGGGACATGGGTAATATAAGAGCTAGGATTATGATTAGGGCTAGTTTTAGGTTTAGGGTTATGGCTAGGTCTAGTGTTAGGATGAGGTTTTTGTTTAGGGTGAGCTTTGGAGCTAGGATTATGTTAGGGTCAGGGCCAATGTTCAGGTTAGATTTAGTGTTGGGTTTAGTGCCAGAATTAGGACTAGGGTTAGGTCTAGGGGTAGGGTTAGTGTTTGGGTTAGGTTAAGGGTTATTGTTAGGCCTAGGGCTAGGTTGTTGTTCAGGTCTAGGGCTAGAGATATGGGTAGATTTAGGATTAGGTTTACGTCTAGGGCTAGTGTTAGGTTTAGGTTTAAGTGTATGATTACTGGTAGGGCTAATGTTAGTGTTCAGTTTCGGGTTAGGGTCAGGTTTATAACTGTGGTTAGTGTTAGGGTCAGAAGAAGTGTCAGGGTTAGGGTTTGGGTTTATGTTAGGGTTAGGGCTAGAACGAAGGTTAGGGTTCTGACTAGTAATAGGGTTAGAGTTTGGGTTAGGCTCTGGATTAGGTTTAGGACTAGGGATAGCATTAGTTTTAGGTTTTAGCTTAAGGTAATGGATAGTGTAAAACTAGGGTTAGATCTCGGTTAGGGTGTGGATTAGGGCTAGTTTTAGGGTTAGGGTTAAAACTAGGGTTAGTGCTCGGGTTAGGGACAGATTTCGGTTTAGTTTGGGGCTAGTGTTAGGCCTACAAATAATGTGTAAACCAGGGTTATGATTAGGTCTAATTTTTGGGTAAGTGTTACGGCTAGATCAAATGTTAGGGTTAGGGTTACTGTAAGTGTGATGTTTAGAGCTAGGTTTAGTGTTAGGGTCAGCGTCAGTGTTGGGGTTATAGTTTGGTTTAGGGTTAAACCCAATATTATCACTAGAGTTAGGTCTAGGTGTAGGGTTAGTGTTTGTTTTAGGTTAAGGTTTATCATTAGGGCTAGGGCTAGGTTTTTGTTTAGGTCTAGGGCCAGAGATATGGCTAGAGTTAGGATCAGGTTTAGGTCTAGGGCTAGTGTTAGGGTTAGGTTTAGGTATAGGTTTATTTCTAGTGCTAATGTTAGGGTTCAGTTTATGGTTAGTGTCAGTTTTAGACATAAGGTTACCTTTAGGATCAGAATAAATATCAGAGTTAGGTTTAGGGTTTGGGTTATGGTTAGAGCTAGAATGAGGGCTACAGTTAGGACTAGTAATAGGGTGAGGGTTTGGGTTAGGCTAAGGATTAGTTAGGCCTAGGGTTAGCATTAGGGTTAGGGTTAGCTTAGGGTAAGGGATAGGATTAGAGCTCGGATTAGGGCTATGTTTAGGGTTAGGGTTATGGCTAGTGTTAGGTTTAGGTTTAGGGTTAAGCTTGGGTTAGGTCTGGCATTAAGGCTAGGTTTTGGTTAGAGTTAGGGCTAGTTTTAGAGTTATGGCCAATGTATGGATTGGATTAGGGTTCTGATTTGGGCTATTTATAGGATTAGGATTAGGACTAGGTCTAGTGGTAGAGTTAGGTATAACGTTTAGAGCTAGGGTTAGTGTTAGGGTCAAATTCAAGGTCAGAGTAGTTTTAGAGTTAGGTTTTGCCCTCGAATTAGGGCTAAGGTTAGAGCTAGGAGTAGGGTTAGGTTTCAGTTTAGGTTACGTTTTAAAGTTAAGGCTATGGCCTGGTTTTGTTTTAGGGCTAGGGCTATGTTTAGGGCTAGTTTTAGGCTTAGCATTAGGTTTAGGGCTAGTGTTAGGCTTAGGTTTATGCTTAGGGTTAAAGTTAGATTTGGATTTAGGATTAAATCTAGAGTTAGGTCTAGGGCTAAGTATAGGGCTACTGTTAGGTCTTGGTTTATGGCTAGTATTAGGGTTATGGTAAGGGATAGGGTTAGAACTAGGAATAGGGCTAGGTTGAAAGTGAGAGTTAGTCTTACGGATAAGCTTAGTGTTTGGTTCGGTATAGGGCTTAATTAGGGCTAGTAATAGGGCTAGGTTTATGGTTATGTTTAGGCCTAGGGTTAGTTTTAGGCTTATGGTTAGGTTTTGTGTAAATGATTGGGTTAGAGCTAGGGATATGGCTAGAGTGAAGGTTAGAATTAGGGTTAGGGCTAGGGGTTCATTAGAGTTATGATTAAGGCTAGGTTTAAGGCTAGGATGAGGGCTAGGGTTTGTGTTAGGGTTAGGGATAGGATTAGTGTTAGGGTCAATGTCAGGTCTAGGATTATGGTTAGAGATAGTTTTAGGATTAGGTTTATGGCTATGTTTAGTGTCAGTGTTAGGTTTCAGGTAGGGGTCAAATTTAGAGCTAGGGTATTATTAGGGTCAGGGTCAGGTTTAGGGTTTTGTTTAGGTTAGGGTTTAGGGTAGGCCTCGAATTAGAATTAGAATTTGGGTAAGGGTAATGATAGGGTTTTGTTTAGGGTTCAAGATAGATTTAGCATAAGGGATAGGGTTATGGTTAGGGATAGGGTTAGATTTAGGCCTAGGGTTAGCATTATAATTAGGGTTATGTTTAGGGTAATTGATAAGAGTAGAGCTAAATTTAGGTCTAGGGTTATGGATAGGATTATGGCTAGGGTTAGAATTAGGTTTATGGGTTTGTTTTGTGTTAAGTTTAGGGCTAGAATTACAGCTAGGGCAAATGTCAGGTCTAGGATTATGGCTAGGGATAGTTTTAGGTTTAGGTTTATGGCTACGTCTAGTATATGGGTTAGGTTTAGGGGTACGGTCAGGATTAGATCTAGGTATATTATCATGGGGAGGGGCAGAGTTAGAATTTCAGTTGGGTTAAAGTTTAGGGTTAAGGCATTAGGGTTAGAGTTAGGGTAATGATAGGGTTAGGTTTAGAATTCAGTTTAGGTTTAGGTTAATGAAATAGGTTAGGGTTACAGATAAGTTTAGGGTTAGGCCTAGGGTTACCATTAGAGTTATGGTTATGGTTAGGGTAATGGATAGGGTTAGAGCTAGTGATAGGGCTAGGGTTATGGTTAGAATTCTGGCTAGGGTTAGGGTAAAGTTTAGGGCTATGTACTAGGTTAGTGTTAGGTTTAGGGTTAGGTTTAAAGCTAGGGTTAAGGCTCGGATTAGGGCTTGGTTTTTGGTTTGGTTAGGGCTAGGATTAGGGCTATGGTAATGTATGAACTAGTGTTGCAATTAGTGCTAGTTTTGGGGTTAGGTTTAGGGCTATGTCTAGTGTTATGGTTAAGTTTAAGGTTAGGGTGATGTTTAGAGCAAGGGTTATGTTAGGGTTAGTGTCAAAGTCAGGGTTAGTTATTGGGTTCATGTTAGAACTCGAATTAGGGCTAAAGTTAGTACTAGTTGTACGGTTAGGGTTTGGTTTAGGTTAAGGGTTGGGGATATAGGTTGGTTTTGTTTTAGGGATAGGGCTACGGTTACAGCTAGATTATGGATTAGCATCCGGGTTAGGGCTAGAGTTAGGTTAGGGTTTAGGCTTAGGGTTTGGGTTAGATTTTGAGTTAGGGTTGGATCTAGGGTAAGGGATAGGGCTAGGGCTATGGCTAGGTATAGGTTTAGGATGAGGGATAGGAATGTGGTAACATATATGGTTAGAACTAGGGATACACCTAGGGCAAGAATTTTAGTTAGTTATAGTAGTTATTTTAGGATTAGGGTTAGAGTTAGGGCTAAATTAGGGCTAGGATTAGGGCTTGGGTTATGGCTAAATTTGGCCTAGGATTAGGGCTAGGGTTAGTGTTAGAGTTACGGCTAAATTAGGGCTAGTGTTAGGTTTAGGAATATGGTAAGGTATAGGGTTAGAACTAGTGATAGGGCTAGTATGAGAGTTAGAGATAGTCTTAGGGTTAGGGTTAGGGATAGGGCTAAATTAGGGCTAGTGTTAGTATTAGGTTTAGGCCTTGGGTTATGGTTAGAATTAGGAATACATTTAGGGTAAGGTATTGTGTTATAGCTAGGCTGAAGGCTAGGGCAAGGGTTAGTATTAGGGTTAGGTCTAGGGTTTAGGTTTAGGGATTAAAGCTAAATTTAGGGCTAGTATGAGGGCTAATGTTTGTGTTAGGGTTAGGGCAAGGATTAGGGCAAGGGCTAATGTCAGGTCTAGGGTTACAGGTTGTGGTGAGCCGTGTTTGTAGACTGTTGCCACCATTAGAAGATGGCACCGGTCTCCATTGTGGATCTTGGTAAACAACTCCTTATATGGAGAATTGGCACGCAATCCCTTACCACCCTATGAGAAAGCTCCACGTGGCAGCTTCGCATTGGGGCTTGTGATGCTTTATTAAGGCTGGGAGGGGCATCCAAGGGGGAGAAGAAGAAATATCAAGGGCCTGAATAAACTGCGGAAAGAAGATTCCTGAGTTGCTTCTTCCTTGTGGGCAAGGGATCGCGACAAGTGGTGCCGAAACCCGGGAACTAGAACTTTCAGCGGTCAGGGGTTGTGCACCAGTTAGTCACAGGTAAGTGGGATCTGCGACCGAAGCAGGGTTAGACCCAATAAGTGGGATCCGCGACCAAAGCGGGGTTAGTCCCAGGTAATTGGGATCCGCGACCAAAGCGGGGCAGCTCCTCTGTAAAGAAAGAGAGAGCATTACATTTTATTGCAGCTGCACTGTGTACTTTTGCTTCTACTTTCGCTTTTGTTTTCTGTGTTTCTTTTGTTGTGTCATTTTGCTTTTGTTTTTTGTGCTTCTTTTGTTGTTGTGTCATGGGTGCCACATCTTCAAGTCCGCTTCTCCTGGCCCTAGATGGCCTGTTACGTTCCAAGGGCCTGGAAGTGAAACATAGTATTTTACAGAGATTTTTACAGAAGATAGATATTGCTGCACCGTGGTTTGCATTTTCGGGCAGCCTTACTGTACCTAGTTGGGATAAATTAGGCAAAGATCTTGACTTTGCTTCTGAGCAGGGCATATTAGAGGGTGGGGTGATACCCCTTTGGAAAATGGTCCATAGTTGCCTTACAGATGGCAGATGTCAGGAAGCACTTACTAAAGGACAGGAAGTTCTCTAGCAATTACATGAGGAGAAATCAGAGACGGCAGGAAGTGAGGTGCCTCAGGAGGATGGGAGTGTGCGGAGCATGAAACAGGGGAGGAGACGATTGTATCCGGCAAGAAGTGAGGTATCTCAGAAAGATGGGAGTGTGCGGAGCGTGAAACAGGGGAGGAGACGATTGTATCCAGATCTCAGTACACTGCGCACACCCCCATGTGAAAGTGGGTCAGAGGAAGAGGAGGATGAGGAGGAAGAGCTCGGGAGGCTGTCTCGTCAGATAGAGAGTTTAGCTATAGGAGAAGGGAACAGAAATAAACAGGGGCTCAAGAAAAGTGATCCCCCGGATCCACTGCCGTATGGTGGGGGTGTTTCGGGGAGAGCTTTCCATGCCCAAACATGGAGAGCTGTTAACTCTGAGATGGTCTTGCTTATCCAGTTTTTCAGGATGACAATAGGGTAAGATTCCATGAACCCTTACATTTTAAAATTGTGAAGACCCTGGCGGAGTCTGTGCGCACTTATGGGGTGGATGCCGCCTTCACACTAACTCAGGTGGAGAGTCTGTCTAGATACTGCATGACTCCCTCTGATTGGGCTAGCCTTGTTCGGGCTTGTAATTTCCCCGGGTAAATATTTGGACTGGAGAGCATTTGTGCTAGAGGGCGCAATAGAACAGGCCGCCCAAAACCATGCGGCGGGACACCCCCATTGGGACAAGGATATGCTTTTGGGGCAGGGTAGATTTGCAAATCAACAGACAGGATTTCCTCTTGAGGCATATGATCAAATGAACAACATTTGCATTTGGGCATGGAAGTCACTTCCAAATAGAGGAGAGGTGTCTGGTAATTTGACCAAGATTCTACAAGGCCCTACAGAACCCTTTTCAGATTTTGTAGCAAGGATGGTGGATGCCGCTGGAAAGATTTTTGGGGATCCTGATAGAACCTTATCAAGCAATTGGTCTTTCAGCAATGCACCAAGGAATGTAAAGCGGCAATCACTCCTTATAAAAATAAGGGCATAGAAGCATGGATGAAAGTGTGTAGAGAGATTGGATGACCTTTAACTAACGCAGGTCTTGCAGCTGCTGTCCTTCAGATTGCAAAAAGGGGCAGTCCTGGTGCCGGAACATGCTTCGATTGTGGTCAACCCGGTCATTTCAGACGTGAATGTCCCAAAAAAGACAATTTTACTGGACCTCCTCACGGTGGCCCTTCCAATGGCCTTCGTCAACCAGGGCTGTGTCCAAAATGTAAAAAGGGGAAGCATTGGGCAAAAGAGTGTAGATCAGTGAGGGACATCCATGGACAGCCTATTTCAGCTGGGCCAAAAAACGGCCGAAGTGGCCCCCGACCCCAGGGCCCACAAATATATGGGGCAGTGGAGAATGTCACACCCGAACCCGAGATATGGCCATCTCTACGCCATCCCATGAGACGCGGAGAGCCACTACAGGTGCCGTGGGATTGGACCTCTGTTCCACCTCCAGACTCGTATTAACACCTAAGATGGGAGTCCAATTGGTGGAAACTGAGTTCAAAGGGCCTTTACCACCTGGCACTGTAGGTTTGCTAATTGGACGTGCATCCTCTATCTTACAAGGTCTTCATGTCTTTCCCGGAGTCATTAGCCCTGATACTGTAGGGGCAGTAAAGGTTATGGTGGAGGCTCCAAGGGGCATTGTGTCTATCTCCCCAGGGGATCGGATTGCTCAATTACTAATTTTGCATAGCTTACATGATCACTTCCCTGCTGACTCAAGGTCACGGACGGGAAGTGAGATTGGTACCACCGGAGGGAATTGTGCCTATTTGTCACTAGATATGAGCAATCGCCCCACTTTGGAATTAAGCATAGAAGGTAAATCTATTGTGGGATTGCTGGATACAGGAGCAGACCGTAGTATCATAGCCCTTAAGGACTGGTCTAAGGGATGGCCAGTGCAGACTTCTGATCAATCCCTGAGAGGACTTGGATAGGCCCAAGCCCCTCAAATCAGCTGTAGACATCTATCTTGGAAGGACCAGGAAGGACACAATGGCACCTTTCAGCCTTATGTACTTGATTTACCTATCTCTTTATGGGGCCGTGATCTGATGAAAGACATGGGGTTCACTCTTAGTAATGACTATTCCCCAGTGTCTCAACAAATTATGCAAAATATGGGGTATAGGCCACGTCTAGGACTAGGAAAACACCTACAGGGGCATAGGCATCCTGTGCAAGGTCATCAAAAGCTTAACAGATTTGGTCTGGGTTTTTCCTAGGGGCCACTGGGGCTCAAATACCCATAACATGGCTCACCGAGGAGCCTGTTTGGGTGCCTCAGTGGCCTCTTCCCTCGGTTAAATTGGCAGCAGCCCATGATCTAGTCAAAGAACAACTTGACTTGGGTCACATCCAACCTTCTACTTCTCCATGGAATACTCCCATATTTGTTATTAAGAAAAAATCAGGAAAGTGGCGCCTACTGCATGATTTAAAAGCAGTTAATGCTCAAATGCAACTTATGGGGCCCGTTCAAAGAGGGCTGCCTCTGCTCTCCTCTGTTCCTCAGGGCTGGCATATTATTGCTATTGACATTAAAGACTGTTTCTTTTCTATTCCTTTGCATCCTAAAGACTCACAGCCTTTTGCCTTCACCCTTCCCTCGTGTAATCATGAGGAACCAGATCAAAGGTTTGAGTGGGTAGTGTTGCCGCAGGGAATGGCTAATAGTCCCACGATGTGCCTGATGTATGTGGGGAAGGCACTTGCACCTCTCAGACATAAGTATTCCTCCATCAAGGTCATTCATTATATGGATGATGTGTTATTGGCCACTAAGTTAGAGCAGACAGTTAATGAGGCCTATAAAGAATTAGTAAAGCTGTTAGCTCAATATGGGCTACATACCGCACCTGAAAAGGTTCAAATGGGGAATTCTATTGAGTATTTGGGAGCGATAATTGGGTATGACAAATTAAAACCACAAAAAATCACCATAAGAACTCAGGATCTCCAAACTCTAAATGATTTTCAAAAACTGCTGGGAGATATTAATTGGATAAGGGGATATTTACATATTCCTAATGGTGTGCTCCAGCCTTTGTATGCTACCCTTAAGGGTGATCCAGATCTTGCTTCTCCTCATAGCCTCACCAAAGAGGCTAGAGCGGCCCTTATAACAGTAGAAGAAGCTATACAACATGCTACTCTATGCAGGATCCAGAGTGATAAACCTTTCCAGTTATGTGTGCTTGCCACTATGCGGCAGCCTACTGGAGTACTGTGGCAAGATGGGCCTTTACTATGGATCCACCCACATGTATCCCCAGGAAAATCCTTAGAATACTATCCTGATGCTGTTGCAGCGTTAGCACTTAAAGGGATTCAACAAAGCATTCAATTTTTCAGACAATCACCTTCTTCTCTTATTATACCCTATACTAAAGCTCAACTTAATGTTTTGTGTGCTACTCTAGACAACTGGGCTATTCTATGTTGCTCGTTTCAAGGGGATATTGATAATCATTACCCTTCCCATCCATTACTCCATTTTGTTAAAGAACATCCCATCATTTTCCCTAAGGTAACTTCACCCAATCCAATTCCGGGGGCTGTTAATATTTTTACTCATGGTTCCAAGTCTGGAATGGGAGCTTATGTAATTAATGATTCTCCCCCTGTTCAGCATCAATTTGCTCCTGGAAATCCACAATGGGTGGAACTGCAAATTGTTATTGAGGTTTTTAAACAGTGTTCTTTTCCTTTAATCTTATTTCAGACTCCATCTATGTGGTACAAGCACTAAAAGTCCTGGAGGCCGTGGGAGCTATTAGTAATGCCCATAATGTATCTGCTTACTTTAATCAGCTTCAACAGCTTATCTGTAGCCGCACTGCTCCTTTATATCCAATGCACATCCAGGCTCACACCTCTCTTCCTGGTCCGTTATCACAGGGTAATGCCTGTGCGGACTCAGCCACTAGAGGTCAGTTGATATGCTTGGCTTCCTCCTTAGAGGGGGCTAAATTATTTCACCAGAATTTCCATGTTAATGCTTTAACGCTGTGCAGGCCTTTTTCCATTTCAAGAGCGGATGCTCGTCAGATAGTATTACAATGTCCCCATTGTGTCACATTTCTTCATCCCCCTAATTATGGAGTGAACCCACGGGGATTGAAGCCATTGGTTGTCTTGCAAATGGATGTGACACACATACCTGACTTTGGTAACCTCAAGTATGTGCATGTTTCTGTTGATACGTGCTCTGGAGTTATTCATGCTTCTGCTTTATTGGCAGAAAAGGCACATAATGTTATTACTCATTGCCTAGAAGCATGGGCAGCATGGGGTGCTCCTGCATCCCTTAAGACTGATAATGGACCTGCTTATACTGGCAGACAATTTACATCCTTTTGTTCTACCATGGGAGTGCAACTTACTCATGGTCTGCCTTACAATCCTCAAGAACAAGGCATTGTTGAGTGTGCTCATCGCACCTTATAGGAAACTTTACAAAAACAAAAAGGGGGAATAGGAGCTGAACACACTCCTAAAGAACGCCTGTCCTTAGCTCTCTTTACCATTAATTTTTTGAATTTGGACATTCATGGTCGCTCTGTGGCCGATAGACATGTGTCCCCTCAGCCCTCTGTGATTGGCTATGTTAAGTGGAAGGATGTTCTTACGGGCCAATGGAACAGCCCTGACCCCGTGCTGACATGGGCGCGAGGATCTGTATGTGTTTTTCCCCAGGATCACACGGAACCGTTGTGGGTCCCTGAACGCCTGACAAGAAGAGTCTTGACATCAACCGACCAGCAACAAGAGATACCACAGCAATCCCGTGATGAGGATCTTCACTCTGCTACGTGCTCTGGTTCTGGTGCTGGTGCCGATGGCACAGACGACACCAATGCAGTGGTGGGCAGTGGCACGGGCTTGGCCAATGCCGATGCCGGTTCATGGTAATTCTAGTGTCCTCCCCACTCTTTTCTCTACCTCATGTGAGATGTCTGCTCCCTGTGCCTCTCCTAGAGGGGACATGGAGAGCATTTTTAATCAATCTCAAGTTAATCTCACAGGAGTTTTTTGTTTCAGCCTTGGAAACGCTAATTTCATCAGTCTTAAGACCAAAAATTTGACTAACTGGGAGGACCCATTGCGGTCCAGTCAGGTCTCAGGGAGCATTATCAGTGCCGTACTGGGCCAAGTAGTTTCGGGGAAGCAATCAGGCTCAGGGACCCCCGCAAATAGCTCTGCTTTAAACATAACTACCTTGGCTATTATCTCCAAGGTACTAATCCCAGTGCCTCCTTCTTCTAATAATACTTACAATGCCACTCATTTCAAGGCCTCCCCTTACTGTACCCCTAATCTTGGTTTCCCCCCAACATTTACGCCTTGTCAGGATCATTCTTGGGAGAAACATCAAGTTGCTAAAGGTTTCTCCCTTTCCCCCTCTCTTAAGAGGCATGTTTATAACTTTAACAACAGTGCCAACTCCTCTACAGGAGTAGGTTGGTCCTTGTTTCAATGGCTGATTTCCAATGAGAAGGGGGCTTCAGCCGATATTTCTGCATTGGCTCAATTGCTGGGAGCCAAAAGCTTGCTGGCTAATGTTTCTGGCACTGTTAGGGAGAGTGGACGAGGTAATAGACTTACATCTGTTTCGTTCAACTCTCTGTTATATAATGCCACATGCCCCCTGCAATGGTGTGTGTCCAATCCCCGTTCTTGCTCCTTTTGGCTAATGACACCTCGTTGGGGATGCTGGATTGTTCTAGTATCACCTGTCTCTTATCTGAGTGTTGGAATGGTTCTTGGACTGTAGCAGTGGTTATGAAAATTCCAACTTTTGTCCCAATCCCAGTCATTGTGGACCCAGATAAATTCCCCATTGTTGAGCTACTTAGAGTCCACAGGGATTTTGGAATTATGTCAGCTATAGTGACAGCTGTGGCAGTGTCTGCTGCTGCAGCGGTTACGGCCAGAGTGGCCATGGCCAGTCAAGTACAAACTGCTGCCACCATTAATCAAGTTGTTCAACAAACTTCCACCATACTTGAATCCCAAAATACAATTAATCAACATATTTTGTCAGGGATTTTAGCTGCCAACCAAAGAATAGATTTACTCCAAGCTCAGGTAGAAGAATTGGCTGACTTGGTGTTTTTGGGTTGTGTTGATCAACGTGCACATTTATGCATAACCTCTGTCAGATTTAATAATTCCAGAAATGCCTCCGGCATCATTGGAGAGTATCTATCCGGAACCTGGTCCATGGAAGCAGAAAACTTGATCCAGTCTCAAGTAACTCAGATTGGTGTTTTGAATAGTACCCATGTCGAACCAGTGACTTTGGGTCAATTCACCAGTTGGCTATCCTCTGCCTTTTCCTTTTTTAAGGAATGGGTGGGAGTGGGCATTTTTGGTGCTATGTGTTGCTTCGGTGTTGCACTTTGTTTGTGGCTTCTCTGTCGCCTTAAAACTCGCCATGCGCAAGAGAAGGCTATGATCATACAGGCTCTTGCGGCCTTAGAAAATGGCATTTCTCCACAAATCTGGCTTGCACATCTTAAACAGTGATTTCTGGGCATGGCCATTGCATCCCAAGTGAGTTTCACATTGCACTGGGATTGGCATGCCCTCTTCTTTATGCTCTCCCAGTGCTGGATAGCCTTTGCACTCTGCAGGTCTTGTTACCATTGCACGCAGATGGGTTTCAGGACTGGTCTTTCTTCTCGGCTACAGACTCTTTACCTTCCTCTGGGGCTTAGGGATTGTGTTGCCAACTTAAATTTTGTCATCATTACCAGGCTACCTGTGTTATCCTACTTCTCACCATCGTCACAATGCAGGATGCGAGGCAAGGCACTGCACTTGAGTGATCCCTCAACGGACCTCAAGGAAAGCATGTCCTATTGCATGCGGGTTTGAAGTCCACGCCCCGCCCTACAAAAAAATGCGTCGACTGATATGGGGTCAGGTCTGGGGAAGGCACCTCCTTAGGACTGAGCCATACATTGCAGCCATGTTTGCACAGTGGGATAGGACCTCTACTTTCGCCTGCATTGCTTTTTAAGAGATAAGGGGGAACTGTGGTGAGCCGTGTTTGTAGACCGTTGCCGCCATTAGAAGATGGCGCCGGTCTCCGTTGTGGATCTTGGTAAACAACTCCTTATATGGAGAATTGGCACGCAATCCCTTACCACCCTATGAGAAAGCTCCACGTGGCAGCTTCGCATTGGGGCTTGAGATGCTTTATTAAGGCTGGGAGGGGCATCCGAGGGGGAGAAGAAGAAATATCAAGGGCCTGAATAAACTGCTGAAAGAAGATTCCTGAGTTGCGTCTTCCTTGCGGGCAAGGGGTCGCGACAACAGGTAGGGATAGAATTAGTGTTAGGTTTATGGCTTGGTCCAGTGTATGGGTTATGTTTATACTAAGGGTCAGTTTTAGAGTGAGGGTTATTATTAGGGTCAGGATCAAGTTGAGGGTTTGAGTTAAGTTAGGGTTTAGGTTTAGGACTTGAATTATCATTAGGGTTTAGGGTTAATGTAATGAAAGGGTTAGGTTTAGGTGTGGTTTAATGTAATGGATTGGGTTAAGGTTAGTCCTAGGGTTAGCATAAGAGTTATTATTAGGGTAATGGATAGGGTTAGACCTAAGATTAGGGGTAGGGTTATATATAGGATTAGGGCTTTTGTTTGGATTAGGGTTAGGATTAAGGTGTGGTTTAGTGTAATGATAGGGTTAGGGTTAGGCCTAGGGTTAGCATAATGAATTATCATTAGGGTAATGGATAGGGTTAGACCTAAGATTAGGGGTAGGGTTATGTATAGGATTAGGGCTTTTGTTTGGGTTATGATTAGATTTACATTTAGGGTTAAAGCTATGTTTAGCGGCTGGGGATGTGGCTCAAGAAGTAGCGTGCTCGTCTGGCATGTACAGTGCACTGGGTTTTATCCTCAGCACTACATACCAATAAAATAAAGATGTTGTGTTCACCGAAAAGTAAAAAAATAAATCTTAAAAACAGGCTAGGTTTGGGGTTAGGTTAGGGCTAGGGTTAAGGCTACAGCGAATGTACAAAGTAGTGATATGATTAGAGCTAGTGACAGGGTTAGGATTATGGCTAAGTCTACTGTTAGGGTTAAGTTTATGGTTATGATGATGTTTAGAGCTAGGTTTAATGTTAGGGTCAGAGTCAGAGTCCAGATTAGTTTTCAGGTTAGGTTTAGGCTTCAATTAGAGATAGGTTTAGGGCTAGTTCTAGGGTTAGGGTTTGGTTTAGGTTAAGTGTTATGGATAGGGTTATGATTCGGTTTTGTTTTAGGGCTAGGGGTAGAGTTAGGGCTAGTTTTAGGATTAATTTTAGGATTAGGGCTAGTGTTAGTGTGAGGTTTATGCTTAGGTTTAGGGTTAGATTTTGAGTTAGGGTTAGAGCTAGGCTTTGAGCTAGTGGTAAGGGTAGGACTAGGATTAGGGCTAAGTTTAGGGCTAGGTATAGGGTGATGGTAAGGGATAGGTTTAGAACTAGGTATAAGGCTAGCATGAGAGTTTGAGTTAGTCTTGTGGTTGGTTTAGGGATGAGTTAGGGATAGGGCTAAATTAGGGCTGGGATTAGGACTAGTGTTAGTGTTAGGGGTAGGCCTAAATTTAGGGCTAGGGTTAGTGTTAGAATTAGGGTTAGGGTTAGGTTTAGGTTAAGGGATGGGATTATAGCTAGTTTTAGGACTAGAGTGAGGATTAGATTTAGGGTTATGCTTAGGGATAGGTTTATGATTAATGTGAGGTATATGGCTAGAATGTGGGCTAAGGTTTGTGTTAGGATTTGGACTAGGATTAGAGCTAGAGCTAATGTCAGGTCTAGAGTTACAGTTAGGGAGAGTTTTAGGGTTAGGTTTATAGCTAGGTCTATTATAAGGGTCAGGTTTCTTGTTAGGGTCAGGTTTAGAACTATGGGTATTATTAGGGTCAGGGTCAGGGTTAGTGTTTATATTAGATTAAGTTTTAGGAATAAGGCTCACGTTGTCATTACAGTTAGGGATAGGTTAATGATAGCTTTAGGTTTAGAGTTCAGGTTTGGTGTAGGATAATGGATAGGGTTAGTATTAAGAATAGGATTAGGGTTTGGCCTAGGGTTAGCAGAAGTGTTAGGGTTATCATTAGGGTAATGGATAGGCTTAGACCTAGTCATAGGGCTAGTGTTATGCTTAGGATTAGGGCTAAGGTTAGTGTTATGGTTAGCTTTAGGGTTAAAGCTAGGGTAGGGCTTGGTTAGGGCTAGGTTTTGCAATAGGTTAGGTCTATGGCAAATGCAAGAACTTGGCTATGATAGGGCTAGTTTTAGGGTTAATGTTAGACCTAAGTATAGTTTTAGGGTTAGGTTTAGGGTTAGGGTGATGTTTAGAGCTAGGGTTAGTGTTGGTGTCAGGGTCAGTGTTCAGTTTATGGTTATGGTTTATGTGAAAGCCAGTATTAGGACAAGGGTTAAGATTAGGGGAAAGGTTAGTTTTAGGCTTTAGGCTAAGAGTTATTATTAGGACTAGGGCTAGGTTTTCTTTAGGTCTAGGCATAGAGTTATGGATAGATTAGGATTAGGTTTAGGTGTATGGCTAGTGATAGGGCTAGGTTGAGGTATAAGTTTACCAGCAAGGCTAGTATTAGGGTTTGGTTTAGGGTTAGGTTCAAGTTTAGACCCATGATTACTGTTAGGATCAGAATAAGGGTCAGGGTTAGGGTTAGGGTTTGGTTTATGGTTAGAGCTAGAATGAGGACTAGGGTTAGTGTTTGGTTTAGATTAAGGATTAGGTCTAACCAAATCCTAAACCTAATCCTTAACCTAACCCAAAATCTAACACTATGTATTAGGGTTAGGGTTTGGGTTAGGTTAAGGATTAGGATTAGGATTATTATTAGGATTAGCACTAGGTTTAGGGTTTGGCATAGGGTAAGGGATAGGGTTAGAGCTATGATTAGGACTAGGGTTGGGGTTAAATCTAGGTTTATGGCTCAGATTAGGGCTAGTTTCTGTGTTAGGATTAAGTCTAGGTTTAGAGCAATGACTAACGTAAGAAATGTTTTTTGTGGTTAGTTTTAGGGTGATGGTTAGGGGTTAAACCTCTATTGTTAGGATTAGGTTTAAGGTTAGGTTGAAATTTAGAGCTGTGTTAATTAAGGTTAATAGTCAGGGTCAGGTTTACTTTTAGGGTTAGGGTTAGGACTCGAATTAAGGCTAGGGTTACTGTAAGGGTTTGTTTTAGGGTTAGGGTGGTGTTAGAGCTATGATGAGTGTTAGGATTTGAGTCAGAGTTAGGGTTAGTATGAAGTTTAAGATTAGGACTCAAATTAGGGCTAGGGTTATGTCTAGGTGTAGTGTTAAGTTTTGGTTTAAGTTAAGGTTTAGGGTTAGGGCTAATGCTCGGGTTTGTTTTTCTCTAAGGTTTAGGATTAGTACTATTTTTATGATTAGCTTTAGGGCTAGGGCTAGTGTTAATGTTAGGCTTTGGCTTAGTTTTAGGGTTAGATTTAGAGTTAGGGTTAGATCTAGGGTTAGGAATAGGAATAAAGATTAAACAGTGGTTGTTGCTAGGTTTAGGGATAGGGTTAGGGCTAGAGTTAGGATTACAGTAATGCATAGGGTTAGAAGTAGAGATAGGGCTAGTGTTAGAGTTAGAGTTAGTCCTAGGGCTAGGGTTAGGGTTACGGTTAGGGATAGGGTAAAATTAGGGCTAGAATTAGGGCTAGGGTTAGTGTTCACCTTAGGCCTAGCGTTAGGGTTATGGTTAGGGTTAGGGTTAAGTTTAGGGTAAGGAATGGCATTATAGCTAGGTTTTGAGATAGGGTGAGGGTTAGAATTAGGGTTAGGGCTATGATTAGGTTTAGGGTTATGATTAAGGCTAGGTTTAGGGCTAGGATTAAGGCTATGCTTTATTTTAGTGTTAGGTTAGAATCAGGGCTCGGGCTAATATCAGATCTTGGGTTATGTTTAAAGATAGTTTTATGGTTATGTTTATGGCTACATGTAATATAAGTGTTAGGTTTAGAGTTAGGGTCAGGTTTAGAGCTAGGTGTATTCTTAGAGTCAGGTTCTGGTTTAGAAATATGGGATAGGTTAATATTTAAAGTTAGGGCTTGAATTATCTTTATGGTTTGTGTTAGTTTAATTATAGGTGAGGTTTAGGGATTAGGTTTGGTTTAGAATAATGCATAGGTTTAGGATTAGGGATAGGATTAAGTTTAGGCCTAGGGTTATGGTTAAGGCAATGGATAGGGTTAGAGATAAGGTTAGGGCTAGGGTTATAATTTTGATTAGTGCTAGGTTTAAGATTAGGTTTAGGGTTAAAACTCGGGTTAGGGCTTGGTTTGGGGCTAGGTTTGGGGTTAACTTACTGCTAGGGTTAGGGGTAAGGCTAATGTAAGTATCAGGTTACAATTAGGGTTAAATTTAAGGTTAGGGTTAGTGGTAGGTCTACTGTTAGGTTTAGATTTAGGGTTAGGGTGATGTTTAGACTAGGGTTAGTATTATGGTCACAGTCAGGGTCAGTGTTCTAGTTTTCAGCTTAAAACTCGAATTAGAGCTAAGGTTAGGGTTAGGGTTAAGGGTTGGTTTAGGTTAAGGGTTAGGGTTAGGGTTATGACTCAGTTTTTGTTTTAGGGCTAGTGTTAGATTTAGAGTTAGGGTTAGGCTTAGGATTAGGTTTTGATTTAGAGTTATAATTAGATCTAGGTTAGGGCTAGAGCTAATGATAGGGCTAGGGTTAGGGCTAGGGTTAGGGCTAGGATTAGGGTTCTGGTAAGGAATAGGGTTCGAACTAGGGATTGGGCTAGGGTGGGAGTTAGATTTAGTCTTAGGGCTAGGGTTAGGGCTAGGTTTAGGAATAGGACTAAATTAGGGCTAAGATTAGGGCTAGGGTTAATTTTGGGTTTAGGCCTAACGTTAGGTTTAGGTATAGTATTAAGGCTAGGTTTAGGGCTAGGATAAGGGCTGGGGTTTGTGTTAGGTTTAGGACTAGGATTAGAACTATGGCTAATGTCAGGTCTAAGGTTATGGTTGGGGATAGTTTTAGGATCAGGGTTATGGCTAGGTCTAGTGTAAGTGTTAGGTTTAATGTAAATTCAGCCTTAGAGCTAGGAGACTTATTACGGTCAGGGTCATTGTTAGAGTTTGCTTGAGATTAGGTTTTATGGTTAGGGCTTGAGTTAGCACTAGGGTGTGGGTTAGGTACTGATAGGGTTTTGTTTAGAGTTTACATTAGATTTAGGGTAATTGATAGGGTTAGGGTTAGTGATAGGGTTAAGATTAGACCTAGGGTTCGCATTAGGGTAAGGTTTATGGTTAGTATAATGGATGGAATTAGAGATAAGTTTAGGGCTAGGTTTATGGTTAGGAATAGGTCTTGAATTAGTGTTAGGGTTAGGGTTAAAACTAGGTTTAGGCTTAGGTTTATGTTTAGCAAAAGGATTAGGTTTTGAGCTAGGGTTAGGGTTAGGGTGAGGGTTAGGTTTAGGGTTACTTCTAGGGATAAGATTATAGTACTCATAGGGTTAAGGTTAGGATTAGGGCTAGTGACATCATTAGGGATAGGGTTAGGGTTAGGGTAATGTATACAATTAGATGTAGATTTAGGGCTATGTTTAACGTTAGATTGAGGTTTAGGCTTAGAGTTAGGGCTATGGTTATGTTTAGGTTTATAGTAAGGATTAGGGTTTGAGCTAGGGTTAGGTCTATGGCAAGTGTGAGATTTAAGGTTAGGTCTAGGGTTAGTTTTCCAGATAGGTTTAGGTTTAGCATTAAGCCTAGAATTATCAATAAGTTTAGGTTTATATTTAGAGTAATGGGTAGGTTTAGAGCTAGGTTTAGGGCTAGGGTTAAGGTTAGGATTAGAGCTAGTGATAGGGTTAGATTGAGGGATAGGTGTAGGTTTATGTTTAGAATAATGTTTAGGATTTGAGCTAGGATTAGGACTAAGGAGAGAGTTAGGTTAGGGTTAGGGCTAGGGTTAGGGTTAGGGTTATGCTTAAGGCTTGATATAGGCTTAGGATTAGGTATAGGTTTTGTGTTAGGTTTAGGGCTAGGGTTAGGGTTATGGGTAATGTAAGAGCTAGGGTTATGTTGAGGGCTAGTTGTAGGGTTAGGGTTATGGCTAGGTCTAGTGTTAGGTTTAGATTTTCAGTAGGGTCAGATTTAGAGACAGGTTTACTCTAAAGGCAGAGTCGGTGTTTGGGTTAGAGTTAGTGTTAGGGTTACAGCCAGAATTAGGACTATGTTTAGGTCTAGGGTTAGGTTAGTGTTATTGTTAGCGCTAGGGCTAGGTTTATGTTTAGGTCTAGGGGTAGAATTAAGGATAGATTTAGGATTTGCTTTAGATCTAGGGCTAGTGTTTGGGTTTGGTCTATGGTTAGGGTCAGTTTTTTACCTAGGGTTAGGGTCAGAATAAGGGTCAGGGTTAGCGTTAGAGTTTGGGATCAGGTTAGAGCTAGAATGATGGCTAGGGTTAAGACTATTAATAGGGTTGGAGTTTTGGTTAACCTAAGAATTAGAGACAGGTCTAGGGTGACCATTAGGGTTAGGGTTTCTCTTAGGTTAAGGGATAGCTTTAGAGCTAGGGTTAATGCTAGAGTTAGGGTTAGGGTTAGGGTTAAATATAAATAAATTTTGAGCTCGGATTAGGGCTAGGTTTTGTATTAGGACTAGGGCTAGATTTTGCATTGGATAACATAAGAGCCAGGGTTACAATTAGGGTTAGTTTTAGGGTTACAGTTAGGGGTAGGTCTAGTGTTAGGTTTAGGTTTAATGTTAGGGTAATATTTAGATCTAGGTTTATTGTTAGGATATGAGAAAGCATAAAGGTTAGTTTTAGGGTTAGGATTAGCACTCAAATAAGGGCTAGGGTTACTGTTCAGTTTAAGGTGAGGGCTATGTTTAGAGCTAGGGTGACTGTTAGGATATCAGTCAGGTTAGGGTTTGCTTTAAGTTTATGGTTATGACTTGAATTAGGGCTAGGTTTACTTTTAGGGTTTTTTTTTTAAGTTTAGGGTGGCCTTTAGAGATAGGGTCAGTTTTAGGATATGATTCAGGGTCAGGGTAAGTATTAAAGTTAGGGTTAGGACTCAAATTAGGGCTAGGGTTACATCTAGTTGTACTGTTAGGGTTTGGTTTAAGTTAAGGTTTAGTTTTTGGGCTGTTGCTCAGTTTTGTTTTAAGTCCTAGGTTTAGGGTTTGGGCTAGTTATAAGATTAGCATTAGGGTTAGGGCTAGTAGTGGTGTTAGGCTTAGGCTTTGGGTTAGGGTTAGATTTGGATTTAGCATTAGATCTAGGAATAGGGATAGGTCTAACTATAGGGCAAGGGTCAGGGCTAGGGTTATGGTTACAGTAACAGATAGGGTTAGAACTAGGGCTAGGACTAGGGTGAGAGTTAGAGTTAGTCTTAGGCATAGGGTTTTGTTTAGTTTTAGGGATAGGGCTAAGTTAGGGCTAGGATTAGGTCTAGGGTTAGTGTTCAGCTTAGGCCTAGTGTTAGGGCTAGGGTTATAGTTAATTTTAGGGCATGGTATGTTGTTATAGCTAGGTTTAGAGGTAGGGTGAGGTTTAGAATTTTGTTTAGGACTAGGGTTAGGGTTAAGGTTATGATTAAGACTAATTTTAGGGCTAGGATGAGGCCTAGGGTTACTTGTAGGGTTAGGTCTAGAATTAGGGCTAGGGCTTATGTGAGGTCTAGTGTTACAGTTTGGGGTAGATTTAGGGTTAGGTTTGTGTCTAGGTCTGGTGTAAGTTTTAGGCTTAGGGTAAGGGTCAGGTTTAGAGCTAGGTGTATTTTTAGGGTCAGGATTAGGGTTAGGGTTTGTTTCAGGTTAATGTTTAGGGACAGGGCTAAAATGAGCATTAGGGTTAGTATTAGGGTTAGGGCAATTGTGTCAGGTTTAGGTATCAGGGAAGTTTGGGGGCGATGGAGAGCTTTAGGGTTAGCAAAAGGGTTAGGGTTATGCCTAAGGTTAGCATTAGGATTAAGGTTATCATAAGGATAATATATAGGGTTACGGCTAGGGTTAGGTTATGATTAGGGCTAGAGTTAGGTTAGGTTTTGAGTTAGGGCTAGTAACCCTAGCTTAGGGTAGGGTTAGGGTTCGATTTAGGGTAAAGGTAATGTTTTGTGCTAGGGTTAGGTCTAGGACGAGGGTTAGTAATGATTGGTTTTGTTTAGGGTTCGGTTAGGTTTTTGATAATTGATAGCATTAAGTTTAGCAATTGGGTTTGTTAGGACTAGGGTTACCTTAGGGTAAGTGTAATGGTTAGGATAATGGATAGGGTTAGAGCTAAGTTTAGGGCTAGAATTATGGTCAGGAATAGGTCTTGAGTTAGGGTTAGAGTTAGGGTTAGAACTAGGGTTAGTTTTAGGGTTATATTTAGCATAAGGGTTAGGTTTTGAGTTAGGTTTAGGGCTAGGGCGAAGGTTAGGTTTACAGTTAGGTCTAGGGATAAGATTAGAGTGTGGTTAGAGTTAGGATTGGATTAGGGCTAGCATCATCATTAGTGTTAGGGTTAGTGTTAGAGTAATGGATATGGTTAGATGTAGGCATACGGTTATGGTTAGTGTTAAATTGAGGTTTAGGTTTACGGTTAGGGCTATGGTTATGTTTAGGTTTATGGTAAGGGTTAGGTTTTGATCTAGAGTTAGGTCTATGGCAAATGTGAGGTTTAGGGTTAGGTCTAGTGTTAGTTTTCTGGTTACGTTTAGGGTTAGGGTTATTCCTAGGTTCAGGGTTAGTTTTAGAGTAATGGGTAGGCTTAGAGCTAGGTTTAGGGCTAGGGTTAAGATTAGGATTAGGGCTAGTGTTAGGGGTATATTAAGGGATAGATGTAGGTTTATGCTTAAAATAAAGTTTAGGCTTTGAGCTAGGGTTAGGACTAATCAAGTTTTAGGTTAGGATTAGGGTTATGCTTAGGCCTAGGTTAGCTTTAGTTTTGTGTTAGGTTTAGGTGTAGGGTTAGGGCTGTGGGTAATGTAAGAGCTAGGGTTATGATTAGGGTTAGTTTTAGGGTTAGGATTATGGCTAGGTCTAGTGTTAAGTTTAGATTTTTGGTGAGGGTCAGGATTCGATGTAGGTTACTCTTAAAGGCAGGGTCAGTGTTTGGGTTTGAGTTAGAGTTAGGTTTAAAGCCAGAATTAGAACTAGGTTTAGGTCTAGGGGTAGGGTTAGTGTTTGTGTTAGGTTAAGGGTTACTTTAAGGTATAGGGAGAGGTTTTGTTTAGGTCTGTGTCTAGAGTTAAGGCTAGATTTAGGATTTGGTTTAGGTCTAAGTCTAGTATTATGGTTTGTTCTAGGGTTGGAGCCAGGTTTAGACCTAGGCTTAGTGGTAGGGTCAAAATAATGGTAAGGGTTAATATTAGGGTTTGGAATAGGGTTAGAACTATAGTGTTTCACTTTGGGTAAGGGATAGTCTTAGAGCTAGAGTTAGGGCTAGTGTTAGGGTTAGGGTTTAATTTAGGTTTAGGGCTCCAATTAGGGCTAATTAGGGTTAGTGCTAATGTTATGGCAATGGATAATGTAAGAATAAGGTTTCAATTAGGCTTAGGACAAGGGTTATGTCTAGGTGTATGTTAGGGTTTGGTTTAAGTTAAGGTATAAGGTTAGGACTATTTCTCAGTTTTTTTTTTTTTGAGACAGAGAGAGAGAGAAAGAGAGAGAGAGAGAGAGAGAGAGAGAGAGAGAGAGAGAGAGAGAGAGAGAGAGAGAAATTTTAAAATATTTTTATTTTATAGTTTTTGGTAGACACAACATATTTTTTTCTTTAATTACATTTTTATTGTTACTGAGGGTCGAACCCAGCACCCCACGCATGCCAGGCCAATGCGCTACCACTTGAGCCACATCATCAGCCCTTATTGCTCATGTTTGTTTTAGTCCTAGGTTTAGGGTTAGGGCTAGTTATATGATTGGCATTAGGATTAGGGCTAGTGTTTGTGTTAGGTGTAGGCTTAGTTTTAGGTTAAGACTTGGAGTTGGAGTTAGGGTTAGATCTTGGTTTAGAGCTGGGTCTATGGATAGGGTAAGGGTTATGGCTAGGTTTAGTGTTATGGTAAACGATGGGGATAGAAGTATGGATAAGTCTAGGGTGAGAATTAAAGTTAGTCTTAGAGCTAGGGTTATGGTTAGTTTTAGGGATAGGGCTAAATCAGGGCAAGAATTAGAACTAAGGTTAGTGTTCAGCTTAGGCTTAGCATTAGGACTAGGTTTAGGGTTAAGTTTAGGGTAAGGGAGGTGTTATAGCTAGGTTTAGAGGTAGAGTGAGGGTTAGAATTAGGATTAGGGCTAGGGTTAGTGTTAGGGTTATGATAAGGCTAGGTTTAGGGCTAAGATGAGGGCTAGGGTTTGTTGTAGGGTTAGTTCTAGAATTAGGGCTAGGGATAAGGTCTAGTGTTACAGTTTGGAGTAGATTTAGGTTTAGGTCTATGTCTTAGTCTAGTGTAAGTCTTAAGTTTAGGTAAGGGTCAGTTTCAGAGCTAGGAGTACTTTTAGGTTCAGTGTCAGGGTTATGGTTTGTATTAGGATAAGATTTAGGGGTAGGGCTCAAATGAGCATTAGGGATAGAGTTAGGTTTCAGGTAATGAATAGGGTTAGTTTTAGGTTTCAGTGTAGGTTTAGGGTAATGGAGAGATTTAGGGTTTGCGATAGGGTTAGGGTTAGGTCTAGGGTTAGCATTAGGAATAGAGTTATCATAAGGGTAATATATAGGGTTAGGGTTAGGGTTAGGGGTAGTGATAAGGCTAGGGTTATGCTTAGGCCAAAGGTTAGGCTTTGAGCTATGCTTAGGTATAAGGTGATTGTTAGGCTTAGGGTTAGGGCTAGGTTTAGTGTTAGGGTTATGCTTACAAAAGGTTTAGGCCTTGGATTAGAGCTAGGTTTTGTGTTGGGTTTAGGTCTAAGGTTAGTGGTATGGGTAATGTATGATCTAGGGTTTTACTTAGTGCTAGTTTTAGGGTTAGGATTATTAAGGTCAGGATATGGCTTATGGTTCAGTTTAGGTTAAGGTTTATGTTTTGGGCTTTTATGAGCTTTAGGGTTAGAGTTAGGGTTAGGGTAATGAATAGGTTTAGGATTAGGGTACAGGTTAGTTTTAGAGTAATGGATATTTTTAGAGATTTTGATAGTGTTAGGGTTAAATCTAGGGTTAGAATTAGGGTTAGGATTATGTTTAGGGTAATGGATAGGATTAGAGCTGTGGTTAGGGCTAGGGTTATGGTTAGGATTAGGGCTAGGGTTAAGGTAGTGTATAGAATTAGAGTTATGGTTAGGGCTATGGTTAAGGTTAGGATTAAGGCTACGATAAGGTTAGGGTTTGGGATAGGGCTAGGGTTATGTTTAGGGTAAAGGTTAGGCTCTGAGCTAGGGTTAGGTTTAAGGGGAAGGTTCGGGTTTGGGTTAGGGCTAGGGTTTGTTTAGCT
The DNA here is from genome assembly GCF_021218885.2 of Marmota monax. Taxonomy (NCBI): domain Eukaryota; kingdom Metazoa; phylum Chordata; class Mammalia; order Rodentia; family Sciuridae; genus Marmota; species Marmota monax. Next base: position 27,818 of record NW_026695151.1, on the reverse strand, counting down.
TTGCACTTAGAGCTAGGTTTTGGCCTAGGTTTAGGGCTAGGTTTTGTGTTATTTTAGTCCTAGGGTTAGGACCATGGGTAGTTAAGAGCTAGGGTTATAATTAGGGCTGGTTTTAGGGTTAGGGTTATGGCTAAGTGTAGTGTTAGGATTAGGTTTTGAGTTAGGGTGAGCTTTGGAGATAGGTTAATGTTAGGGTCAGGGTCAGTGTTCAGGTTAGAATGAGTGTTGGGGTTATTGCCAGAATTAGGACTAGGGTTAGGTGTAGAATTAGGGTTAGTGTTTGGGTTATGTTAAGAGTGATTGTTAGGGCTAGGGCAAGGTTGTTTTTCATGTCTAGGACTAGAGTTATGGCTAGATTTAGTGTCGGAGACCAGCTCCAACAGGGGGTCTCAGGAGATGAACAGATGGTGAGGAGTCGGCGAAAGAGGGGTGGAGAAACAACACAGACACCAAAGTGAAGGTGTTGATCCCAATCTTTACTTGTGAAGCTGATCATATATATTTTTCATTTTGGCAGGCTCACAGTACTTTGTGGTTACAAAACAGGAATCATTATTTAAAGAAACAAAATATTACGTAGCTACAATTAGAATATAAGAATGTATCTGGCTTATGCATAAGCAAGCATTTGTACTTTCAGTTCGTGTTTTGCTTTGAGCTGTTTCTGCTTAGTTAACCTTTAATAATAGTTAGAAATGTCCCAAATTATTGGCCTATACATTGACTATTCTTTCTTGACTTACTGACTGGAACCGGTGCCATGGTTACTGCAAGTGGTTGACTTGTTATTAATTTTAATCAAACAAGAGTAAGAGCACAAACCATTGTGCACAGGAAGAAGAACAAGTTGCCCAATACCAAGCACTAATCTGTCTTCTTAACATTAATTTTTCTTCTCTAGATTTTAATTTAATTTCTCAAAGACTTCCTTGACAGGAATACAGGGAGTTTTTCATTAGACATTAACAATTTACACTCCACAGCTGAATCATTGCATTTAGAGCAAACAGATGTATTCTTTAGAAGTAGTTGCATTAATTGGGGAAGTCATGTTTTTTCCTTCATACTTAATGTTCATATGAGAAATTGCAACTATACTTATTAAATGAATACAAAAACAAATCAGCCCATTCCCAGAAACATACTGCGCTCCTCCAGAGGATGGACACCTTGCACCATCCACCTCAGTAGGGCCTTGCCATTGCCTGAGTCAGGGTAGGGGCGCAGCAATTTAGGATTAGGTTTAGGCCTAGGACTAGTGTTAGGTTTAGGTTTGGTTATACGATTACCAGTAGGACTAATGTTAGAGTTCAGTTTCGGGTTATGGTTAGGTTTAGACCTACGATTAGTGTTAGGGTCAATATAAGTTGCAGGGTTAAGATTAGGGTTTGGGTTATTGTTAGAGCTAGAATGAGGGCTAGGGTTAGGACTAGTAATATTGTTAGGATTTGGGTTAGGGTATGGATTAGGGTTAGGACTAGGGTTAGCATTAATTTTATGGTTTGGCTTAAAGATACAAATAGGATAAGAGCTAGGGTGAGGAAGGGTTAGGGACTGGCTTATGGCTAGGTTTAGTGTTAAGGTTAAAGCTAGGGTTAGCACTCAGATTAGGGCCAGGTTTTGGGTTAGGTTAGGGTTAGTGTTAGGGCTACAGCTAATGTACGAACTTGGGTTATGATTAGGGCCAGTATTTGAGATAGTGTTATGGCTAGGTCAAGTGTTAGGGTTAGGGTTAGTGTTAGCCTGATGTTTAGAGCTAGAGTTAGTGTTAGGGTCAGGGTCAGTGTTCAGGTTAGAGTTAGCTTTAGGGTTAAACCAGAATTATCACTCAGGTTAAGTCTAGGGGTAGGGTTAGTGTTTGGGTTAGGTTAAGGTTTATTATTAGTGCTAGGGCTAGGGTTTTGTTTATGTCTAGGGCTAGAGATATGGATAGGTTTAAGATTAGGTTTAGGTCTAGGGTAGTGTTAGGGTTAGGTTTAGGAATAGGTTTATTTCCAGTGCTAGTGTTAGGGTTCAGTATAGGGTTACAGTCAGGTTTAGACCTACGGTTACCATTAGGGTCAGAGTAAGTGTCAGGTTTGAGTGATGGTTAGAGCTAGAATGAGGGTTAGGGTTAGGACTAGTAATAGGATTAAGGTTAGGACTAGGGTAAGCATTAGGATTAGGTTTGGCTTAGTGTAAGGGATAGGGTTAGACCTAGGTTTAGGGCTATATTTAGGGTAGGGTTAGGGCTAGTGTTAGAATTAGGTTTAGTGATAAAGCTAGAGTTAGGTTTCAGATTAGGGCTAAATTTTGGTTAGAGTTAGTGCTTCGTTTATAGTTAGAGCCAATGTTTGCAGTGGAGTTACGATTTGGGCTAGCTCTATGATTGGGGTTAGGACTAGGTCTAGTGTTGCTGTAAGGTTTAACATTATGGTGATGTTTAGAGCTAGGGTTAGTATTAGGATCAAAATTAAGGTCAGGGGTAGTTTTAGGGTTAGGGTTTGGACTCGAATTATGGCTAGGTTTAGGGTTAGGTGTAGAGTTAGGCTTTGGTTTAGGTTATGTTTTAAAGATAGGGCTATTGCCTGGTTTCGTTTTATGGATAGGGCTATGGTTAGGGCTAGTTTTAAGATTAGCATTCAGTTTAGGACTAGTGTTATGGTTAGGTTTAGTCTTAGGTTTACAGTTCAATTTAGAGTTTGGATTAGATCTAGGATTAATTCTAGGGCTAAGGATATGGGTAGTGTTAGTGCTAGGTTTATCGGTAGGATTATGGTTATGATAAAAATAGGGTTAGAACTAGAGGTAGGGCTAGGGTGAGAGTGAGAGATAGTCTTAGGGATAGGCTTAGGGTTTGTTAGGTATAGGGCTTAATTAGGGATAGGAATAGGGCTAGGTTTATGTTTATGTATAGGCCTATGGTTAGTTTTGGGCTTAAGGTTAAGTTTAGTGTAAATAATGGGGTTAGAGCTAGGTTTAGGGCTAGGACGTAGGTAAGAATTAGGGTTAGGTATAGTGTTTTGTTAGAGTTATGATTAAGGCTAGGTTAAGGGCTAGGATGAGGGCTAGGGTTTGTGTTTTGGTTAGGGCTAGGATTAGTGTTAGGGAAAATGTAAGTTCTAGGGTTACAGTTAGGGATAGTTTTAGGGTTAGGTTTATGGTTATGTTTAGTGTAAGGGTTAGATTTAGGGTAAGGGTCAAATTTAGATATAGGGGTATTATTAGGGTCCGGGTAATGTTTAGGGTTTTGTTTAGGTTAGGGTTTAGGGTTAGGGCTCAAATTAGCATTAGGGTTTGGGATAGGGTAATGATAGGTTTAGGTTTAGGATTCAGGTTAGGTTCAGCATAATGGATAGGGTTATGGTTATCCATAGGGTTAGATTTAGGACTAGGGTTAGCTTTAGAATTAGGGCTATGTTTAGGGTAATTGGTATTGTTAGAGCTAAGTTTAGGGCTAGGGTTATGGATAGAATTAGAGCAAGGTTTAGGGTCAGGGTTAGGGTTAGGGCTATGGTTTGTGTTAAGTTTAGGGCTAGGTTTACAGCTAGGCTAAATGTTAGGTCTATGGTTATGTTAGGCATAATTTTAGGGTTAGGTTTATGGCTAGGTCTAGTATAAGGGTTAGGTTTAGGGGTAGGGTCAGGGTTAGAGCTAGGTATATTATTACGGGAAGGGTCAGAGTTAGGGTTTGGCTTAGGTTAAATTTAGGATTGGGGCTAAAATTAGCATTATATTAAGGGTTAGGGTACTGATAGGTTTAGGTTTAGGGTTCAGGTTAGATTTAGGTTAATGAATAAGGTTAGCACCAGTGATAAGGTTAGGGTTGGACCTAGGGTTACCCATAGGGTTATGGTTATGAATAGGGTTAGAGATAGTGATAAGTCTAGGGTTATTGTTACGATTCTGGCTAGGATTAGGGTAAGGTTAAGGCTAGGTTTGGGGTTAAGGTTAGGTTTAATTTAGCGTCTCAAATAAGGGCTAGATTTTAGGATTGGTTAGGGCTAGGGTTAGGGTTATGGCTAATGTATGAACTAGTGTTACAATTAGTGCCAGTTTGGGGGTCAGGGTTAGGGTGCTGTTTAGAGCAAGGGCTATATTTACGGTCAGTGTCAGGGTCAGGGTTAGTTTTTGTGTTAGGCTTAGGACTCGAATTAGGGCTAAAGTTAGGGCTAGGTGTAGGGTTAGGTTTTGGTTTAGGTTAAGGGTTATAGTTAGGCTATGGCTCAGTTTTGTTTTAGGGCTAGTGCTAGGGTTAAGGCTAGATTTTTGATTAGTGTCAGGGTTAGGGCTAGTGTTAGAGTGAAGTTTAGGCTTAGGTTTAGGGTTAGATTTAAAGTTAGGGTTGATCTAGGATTAGGGCTCGTGGTAGGGTTAGGGCTAGGGTTACGGTAATGGTAAGGAATATTTTTAGAACTAGGGATACGTCTAGGGTGAGAATTAGAGTTATTCTTATGAGTAGGCTTAGTGTGAGGGTTAGGGTTAGAGCTAAATTAGGGCTAGGATCAGGACTAGGGTTAGTGTTAGGGTTAAGCCTAAGGGTTGGGCTAGGGTTAGGGTTAGCACTGGGGTTAGGGTTGAGAGGAATGTGTGGGGTTAGTTATGTTTAGGTCTAGGGTGAGGGTTAGAATTAGGATTAGGCCTAGGGTTATGTTTCAGTTAGGATTAAGGCTAGCATTAGGGCTAGGATTAGGGGTAGGTTTTCTGATAGGGTTAGGGCTAGGAACTGGTGCTAGGGATAATATCAGGTCTAGGGTTATGGTTAAGGATAGTTTTAGGTTAAGTTATGGCTAGGTCTAGTGTAAGAGTTAGGTTTATGTTAAAGGTCAGCTTTAGAGCTAGAATTATTTTTAGTGTCACAGTCAGGGTCAGGGTTAGCGATTGGTTTACATTAAGGTTAAGTGGTTATGGCTCAAATTAGCATTAGGGTTAGGTTTAGAGTCAAGGTAATTGAACGGTTTACTTTAGGTTTTAGTTAAGGTTTAAGGTAACGAATGGGTTAGGCTTCATTAATTGGGTTAGGGTTAGCATTAGTGTTGGGGTTATGTTTAGTGCAGTGGATAGTTTTAGAGCTAGGGTTAGAGCTAGATTATGATTTGAATGAAGTCTAGGATTAGGATTAGGTTTAGGGATAGGGCTAGGGTTTGGTTTAGGGTAAGTGTTAGGGTTAGGGTAAGTGGTAGTTTAGGGTTAAGGTTATGGTTATGTTAGGATAAGTGTGAGTGTTTGAGCTAGTGTTAGGGCTAGTGCAAGGGTTAGGTTTAGGTTTATTTCTGAGTTCAAGATTATGGTTAGAGTTAGGTTTAGTGTTACAGATAGGGTCATAATTAGTGTTAGTGTTAGGGTTAGGGTAATGGATATGGTTAGAGCTAAAGTTTGGGCTAGGTTTAAGGTTAGGACTAGGGCTAGGGTTAGGATTAGTATTTAGGATAGGGCTAGAATTATGTTTAGTAAAAGGGTTAGGCTTTGAGCTAGGTTTAGGTCTAAGGAGAGGTTTAGGGTTAGAGTTAGGATTAGGGTGAGGCCAAGGCTTAGTTTTATGCTCAGAGCTAAGTTTAGGCCTAGGATTAGCTCTAGGTTTTGTGTTAAGCTTAGGGCTAGGGTTAGGACTATGGGGAATGTAAGAGCTAGGGTTATGTTTAGGGCCAGTTTGAGGTTTAGGGTTATAGCAAGGTCTAGTGTTAGGTCTATGTTTGGGGTTAGTGTCAGGTTTAAAGCTAGTTTAAGTGTTAGGATCAGGGTCAGTGTTCGGGATATTATTAAGTTTAGGGTTAGAGCCAGAATTAGGACTAGGTTTATGTCTAGGGATAGGGTAAGTGTTTGGTTTAGGTTAAAGGTGATTTTTAGGGCTAGTGCTAGGGTTTTGTGTAGGTCTAGGTCTAGAGTTATAGCTATATTTAGGATTAGCTTTGAGTCTAGGTCTAGTGTTGGGCTTTGGTATAAGTATAGGGTTACCAGTAGATCTAGTGTTAGGTTTTGGTTTTGGTTTAGGGTCAGGTTTAGACCTAGGGTTACTTGTAGGGTCAAATGAGGGTAAGGGTTAGGTTTAGAGGTATAATGAGGGCTAGGATTAAGACTAGTAATATGGTTAGAATTGAAGTTAGGCTAAGGATTTGGTTTAGGACTAGAGTTATCATTTGGGTTAGGGTTTGGCTTAGGGTAAGCGATAGGGTTAGAGCTAGGGTTAGGTTTAGGTTTAGGGCTAGTGTTAGGATTAAGATTAGGGTTAAAGCTAGGTTTAGGGCTCGGATCCAGTGTAAGATTAGTGTCAGCATTAATGCTATGGTTAGGACAATGACTAATGTAAGAGCTAGAGTTACAATTAAGGCTCATTTTCGGTTTACGGTTAAGGCTAGGTCTAGTGTTAGGGTTAATTTAAGTTAGGGTGATTAGAGCTAGGATTAGTGTTAGGTTCAGCATCAGGTTCAGAGTAATTTTTAGAGTTAGGTTTAGGGCCAGGTGTGAGGTTTGGGTTTGGTTTAGGTTAAGGGTTTGGGTTAAGGATATGACTTGGTTTTGTTTTATGGCTAGGGCCAGGGCTAGGGCAAGTTTTACAATTAGCATTATGGTTCAGTGTAGTGTTAGGTTTTGGTTTGGCATATGATTACAGTTTAATTTAGAGTTAGGTTTAGATTTAGAGTTAGGATTAGATCTAGAATTAGGATAGGGCTAAGGATAGAACTAGGGCTAGGGCAAGAGTTATAGTTAGGCTTAGGGCTAGGGTTAGGGTTAGGATAGGATTAAATTATGGATAGGATTAGCGCTAAGCTTAGTGTTAGTATTAGGCCTAGGGTTAGGGCAGGGTTTAGGGTTAGGTTTATGGTTATGGTTAGGTTTATGGTAAGGGATGGTGTTATAGGTAGGTTTAGGGCTAGGGTGAGGGTTAGAATTAGGGTTAGGGCTCAGGTTAGGATTCGGTTTAGGATTAAGGTTAGGTGTATGGCTAGGATAATGGTTAGGACTAATTTCAGGTCTAGGGTTATGGTTAAATGTAGTTTAAGTTTAGTTTTATGGCTACACCTTGTGTAAGGGTTAGGTTTAGGGTTAGGGTCCAGTTTAGAGATAAGGGTATAATTAGAGTAATGGTCATGATTAGTGTTTTGCATAGGTTAAGGTTTAAAACTAGTACTCGATTTAGCAATAAGGTTAGGATCAGCATAATGATAGGGTAAGGTTTAGGTTTCAGGTTAGATTTAGAATAATGGATAGGGTGAAGATTAGGGATAGGGTTAGGTTTAGGCCTAGGGTTAGTATTAGGGTAAGGGTTATGATTTGTGTAATGGATAGGGTTAGAGCTAGGGTTACAGCTAGGGTTATGGTTACAATTAGTAATAGGGTTAGAGTTTGGTTTAGGGTTAAAGCTAGGGTTAGGGCTCGGAATAGGGCTAGGATTTGGATTAAGTTAGGGCTAGGGTTAAAGTTACAGCTAATGTAAGTACTAGGGTTATGATTAGGGCTAATTTTTGTATTAGAGGTTAGAACTAGGTCTAGTGTTAGGTTTAGGTTTAGGGTTAGGGTGATGTTTAGACCTAGGTTTAGTGTTAAGGTCAGAGTCAGGGTGAGGGTTAGTGTTAGGGTTCAGCTTAAGACTCACATTATTGCTAGGGTTAGGGCTAGGTGTAGGATTAGGGCTTGGTACATGTAAAGGATTAGGGTTAGGTCTATGGCTCTGTTTTGTTTTAGAAGTAGGGCTAGGGTTAGGGCTAGTTTTAGGATTAGTTTTATGGTTAGGGCTAGGGTTAGGTTTAGGCTTAGGCTTATTGTTATGGTTAGATTTAGAGTTAGGGTTAGATCTAGGGTTATGGCCAGGGATATGAATAGGACTAGGGTTAGACCTAAGGTTCAGGGTAGGATTAGGCTTCCAGTAAAATATAGGGTTAGAACTAGAGTTAGGGCTAGGGTGAGAGTTAGAGTTAGTCTTTGGGCTAGGGTTAGAGTTAGGTTTAGGTTTAGAGATAGGACAATATTAGAGCTAAGATTGGGGCTATGGTTAGTGTTAGGGTAAGGCCTAGGGTTAGGGTTATAATTAAGGCTATGTTTAGGGCTAGGATAAGGACTAGGGTTTGTGCTGGGGTTAGGGCTAGGATTACAGCTAGGGCTAAAGTCAGGTCTATGGTTATGGTTAGGGATAGTTTTAAGGATGGGTTTATGGCTAAGTCTAGTGTAAAGTTTAGGTATAGGGTGATCGTCAGGTTTAGAGCTAGGGGAATTATAATGTCAGGGTCAGTGTTGGGCTTCAGTTTAGGTTTGAGTTTAGGGTTAGGGCTCGAATTAGCATTAGGGTAATGATAAGGTTAGGATTAGGGTTCAGGTTAAGTTTAGGGTAATTGAAAATTTGGGGTATAGGGATATTGTTAGGGTTAGGCCTAGGGTTACATTAGCGTAATGGTAATGTTTAGGGTAATGGATACAGTTAGAGCTAAGGTTATAGCTAGGGTTATAGTTAGGATTAGGTCTTGAGTTAGGGTTAGGGTGAGGGTTAGAACTAGGGTTAGATTTAGGTTTATGTTTAGCATAAGGGTTATGTTCTGAGCTAATGTTAGGGCTAGGCTGGGAGTTACCTTCAGGGTTAGGTCTAGGGATAGTATTGACATAGGTTTTGGGTTAGAGTTAGGGTTAGTGTTAGACCTAGGATTAGTGGTAGGGTCAGTATAAGGGTCAGGGTTAGGGTTAGAATTTGGGATAGGGTTAGATCTAGAATGAGAGCTAGGGTTAGGGCTATTAATAGAGTAATTGTTTTGGTTAGCCTAAAGATTAGTGATAGGTCTAGGGTTACCCTTAGTTTTAGGGTTTTGCTTAGTGTAAGGGATTGGTGTAGAGCTAGGTATAGGGCTATGGTTAGGGTTAGAGTTAGGGTTAAATCTAGGCTTAGGGCTAGTGTTTGTGTTAGGATGATGATTAAAGCTAAGTTCAGGGCTAGGATGAGGGCTAGGATTAGGGTTAGATTTGGAGTTAGGATTAGTGAAAAGTCTAATGTGAGAGTTAGAGTTAGTCTTAGGACTAGGGTTAGGGATAGGGCTAAATTAGGCCTAAGATTAGGCCTAGGGTTAGTGTCAGGTTTAGGCCTAGAGTTTGGGTTAGGATTGTAATTAAGGCTATGTTTAGTGCCAGGATAAGGTCTAGGGTTTGTGTTAGGGTTAGGGCTAGAATTTTGGATAGGGCTAATGTCAGGTCTAGGGTTACAGTTAGGGATAGTTTTAGGGAAAGATTTATGGCTAGGTTTATTGTAAGTGTTAGGTAGAGGGTAAGAGTCAGGTTTAGAGTTAGGGGAATTATTAGGGCCAGGGTCAGTGTTATGGCTTGGTTTAGGTTTGAGTTTAAGGTTATGGCTTGAATTAGATTTAGGGTTAGTGTTAGGGTAAAGATAGGTTTAGGGTTAGGGTTTAGGTTAGGTTTAGGGTAATTGATAGTTTGGGGATAGTGAAAGGGTTAGGGTAAATCCTAGGGTAAACATTAGGATAAGGGTTATGTTTAGGGTAATGGATAGAGTTAGAGTTAAGGTTAGGGCTAGGGTTATAGTTAGAATTTGGTCTTGGGTTAGGGTTAAGTTGAAGGTTAGGTTTAGGGATAGGTTTATCGATCAGATGAGGGTTTGGGTTAGGGCTAGGGCTAAGATTAAGGCTAGGGCTAATGTCATATCTAGCATTAAGTATAAGGGTATAAGGGTAGTTGTAGGGTTTGGTTATGAATATGTCTACTGTAAGGTTTAGGTTTAGGGTAAAGGTCAGATTTAGAGCTAGGTGTATTATTACCATCAGGGTCAGGATTAGGGATTGGTTTTGGTTAAGATTTATGGTTAAGGCTCAAATTAGCATTAGGTTTAGTGTAATGGATATGGTTAGGGTTAGGGTTCAGGTTATGTTTTGGGTTTTGAATAGCCTTAGGGATAGCTATACAGTTAGGTTTAGTCCTATTGTTAGCATCTGGGTTAGGCTTAAGTTTAGGGTAAAAGATAGGATTACAGCTAGGGTTAGGGCTACGTTTATGGTTAGGATTGGGGCTAGTGTTACGGTTAGGGTTAGGGTTAGGCCTAATATTAGGGTTAGTTTTAGGGTAAGTGTTATGGTTGGAGCTAGATTTAGGGCTAGGGTGACGGTTAGGGTTAGAGCAGGTCTAGGGTAAATGTTAGGGTTAGGGCTATGTTTAGCATTAGGGTTAGGTTTAGAGTTATGGTAATTGATAGAGTTAGAGCTAGGGTTTGGGCAATGGTTACAGTTAAGTTAGGGTTAAAGTTAGGGTTAGTTATAGGGTTATGTTAATGTTTAGGTTTAGGATTAGGGCACATTTTAGAGGTAGTGTTAAGGTTAGAGTTACTTTATTCAAATTTCTTGGATAATATCCAGGATTCATCTTTAACTAACCTTACTCTATTTCCCAGGTTTAGGCCCTTTGGTTCATCATTTTGTTGTCTGGAATAGTTAGTATTTTCATTTTACTTCATTTTGACCTATACAAGTAAATGTAAATGGATCTAGAAATCAAACAGGGTTTATGCTAGCTGCTTGAAACTGCACACACACACGCCCAATTGTTTGTGTTGATACTCTGGTACGTTCCTTGTGAGTGTAGACCTAAGCTGAAGCATGCAAAAAACAACTTTATTCGAGAGCCTTTTAGAAGAAAGCAGGGAATATGCATGCACTGAAATTCCTCCCATAATTATTTTGTAGATTTGTTTGATACTGAGTAGGAATCATTATTTGGCTTGTCCCACAAAGCTCTCCAAGTTTTGAACTTCTAGGATCAATGGTTCTGTAATCAGATATGGGTTAGTGCTAGGTTTAGGGTTAGGGCTAGGTTTAGAAGTAGTGTTAGGGTGAGAGTAAGTTTTGTACAAATTTCTTTGATACTTGGAAGGAGTCATCTTTTATCTAGTCTTAATATGCTCCTCATGTTGGGCCTTCTCATGTCAATGGTTCGCAAACAGGGACCCTCTGTATTTTAAGGTTTCATTTCATATTGACCTATACAGGTAAATGAAAATGGAGGTTGAAATCAAACACTAACCCTAACCGTAAATCTAAGCCTAATCCTAACATGATCCCAAACTCTAAACTTTCCAATAACAATAACCCTAACCCTAAACTTATCCCTAATCCTAACACTAACACTAACCCTAATCCTAACCCTAAACCTAACTCTAACACTAACCCTAAACTTAACCCTAACCCAAATTTTAGCACTAACAATAACTCTAAACCTAAACCTAACACAAATCCTAACTCAAACCATAATGCTTACCCTAACCTAACCCAAACCCTAACCCTTACTTAACCCTAACTGTAACACAAACACTAACCCTAACCCTTAACCTAACCCTAATACTACCCGTAAACCAAACAGAAAACCTAACCTAACCCAAACCCTAACACTAAATCTAACCATAACCGTAATTTATCCTTAACACTTATCCTATCCCTAATGCTAACCGTAACCTTAAAACGAAACCTAAACCTAACCCTAACCCTAACATTATCCCTAATATTAAATCTTACCCTAACCCTAATGCTAAACCGAATGCTAATCCTAACCCTAACACTAACTTAACAATAAACCTAACCTTAACCCTCAACTTAACACCAATCCTAACACTAACCCTAACACTAATCTTAACATGAACCCCAAACATAACAATACCACTAACCCTAAACCTAAACAAAAACCTAAATCTAAACCTAACACTAAACCTAAACCTAACCCCATTTCTGACACTAACACTAACACTATCTCTAACCCTAACCCTAACACTAACCCTAACTCTAACACTAACACTAACACTAACTCTAACCCTAAACCTAACACAAAACCTAACCTAAACCATAATCCTGACCGTAACATAACCAGAACCCTAACCCTTACCTAACCATAACACTAAACCTAACACTAACCCTAACCCTAACACTAACCCTAACCCTAAAACTAACACTAACCCTAACCCCAACCCTAAAAAAATCCTAAAACAAAACCACACTCTAACTCTAACACTAAAGCTAACCGTAACCCTAACCCTAACATTAACTCTAACCCTACCCCTAACATTATCTCTAACAATAACTCTAACACAAAACCTAACATTAATACTAACCCTAACCCTAATACTAACAGTAACCCTATGATTACACTACCCATAACCATAACCATAACACAAATCCTAACCTTAATCTTAACACTAACCCTAAATCTAACCCTAACACTAACAGTAACCCTTACCCTAAAACTAACACTAACCCTAACACTAACTTCAACCCTACCCTTAATCCTAACACTAACCCCAACTTTAACCCTAACCCTTAACTAACCCTATACCTAAACCTAACCATAACAGAAACACTAACCCTAACACAAACCCTAAAGCCAACCATAACCCTCACACCCTAAACCTAAACCTAACCCAATCCTTAACACTAATCCTAACCCTAACTGAAACCCTAACCCTCAACCTATCAATAACCCCACCCATAACACTAAAACTAACCCTAAACCTAACTCTAACCCTAATCCTAAACTTAAATCTCACCCTAACCCTAAACTTCACAAAAAACCTATCCATAACACTAGTCCTATCATGAACTTGACCCTAATCTAACACTAACCCTAAATCTAACCCTAACCCTAAACCTAAAAATAAAACTATCCCTAAACCTTATCTGAAACCTATCCTTAACCCTAATACTAAACCTAACCCTAACCCCAAACTAACCCTAAACCTAACACTAGCTCAACCCCTAAACTTAACTCTAACCCTTACCCTGATACTAACCCTAAACCTAACAATAGCCCTAACACTAAACCTAAAACTAACAATAAGCAGAACATTAACAATAAACCTAACACTAACTCTAACGCTAACCCTAACAATAAACCTATCCCTAAACCTAGCCCTAACTGTAGCACTAAACCTAAGCCTAATCCTAACCCTAAGATAAACCGTAACCCACCTCGTAACCCTGAAACTAACCTAACCCTAATCCTAACCATAACTCTAACCCTAACCCTAACCCTATCTCTAACACGAACAGTGACACTAACCAAACCCTACCCTAACACTAATCCTAACCCAAACCCTAACCCTATCACTAAGGCTAACCCTAACCCTAATCCTAACACTTACCCTATACTAAACATAACCCTAATTTGTAACCTAACCCTAAACCGAACAGTTACCCTAAACCAAACCTTAATCCTAACCCCAACCCTCTCACTAACACTAACCCTAACTCTAACCCTAACACTAACAGTAACACTAACCCTAACCCTGACATTAATGCTAATCTTGCCCCTAACCCTAACACTATACCTAACCCTAACCCTAACACTAAATCTAACCCTAATGATAACCCTAACACTAACCATAACATGATCCCTAACCCTAAACCAAACACTAACCCTAACGCTAACTCTATCCCTAACCCTAACAATCAACTTAAATCTAATCCTAAACCTAATATTAACCCTAATCCTAACACTAACACTAAATCTAACCTTAAACCTAACTCAAACCCTAACCGAAACCATAATCCTGACCCTAACGTAACCCTAACCCTAACCCTTACCTAACTCTAACCCTAAATCTAACACTAACCCTAAACCTAAACCTAACAATAACCCTAATGCCAACCCTAACCCTAAACCTAACCCTAACATGATACCTCATCCTAACTCTTACATTAAAGCTAACCTTAACCCTAAACCTAACCTTAAAATGAACCCTAAACCTAATCCTAACACTATCCTTAACTCAAACTCTTACAAAAACTCTAACACTAACAGTAATCCTAACCCAAACCCAAATCCTTACCGTAACCCTAATGATTATAGTAACCCTAATCCTAACACAAATCCTAAACCTAACACTATCCCTAAATGTAACCCTAACACTGACATTATTCCTAACCCTAACACTAACCACAACCCTTACCTTAACATTAACACAAACACTAACTTTAACCCTAATCCTTAGCTAATCCTAACCCTAAGCCTAAACTTAACAGTAACCCTAACCATAACCCTAACACTAACCATAACCCCAACCCTAACCATCACACTAACCCTAACCCTAACCCTAACAGTAACCCTAAATCTAAACCTAACCCTAACCCTAACACTAACCCTAACCCTAATCAATACCTAACACTACCTGTAACCTTAAAACTACCCCTAAACTTAACCGTAACCCTATTCCTAATCGTAACTATAAACTCAACTCTAAAACTAAAACTAACCCTAACACTAACCTGAAACAATACTCTAATCCTAACACTAAACCTAACTGTAACCCCAATCCTAACCCTAAACCTAACACTAACCTGAACCCTAAACCTAACCCTAATCCTTACCCAAACACTAACCGTAACCCTAATCCTAGGCCTTTCCATAAACATAATCCAAACACTAAACCTAACACTAACCTTAACTGTAACCCTATTCCTAACCCTAATATTAACAATAGCCCTAAATCTCAGCATAACCATAACCCTAACATAAACTGTAACCCACAACATAACCCTAACCCTAACCTAAACCTAATCATAAACGTAGCCCTAACCCTAAACCTAATCCTATTTCTAACACAAATAGTGACACTTACCCTAACACTAACACTAAACCTAACCCCAACCATAACCCTATCACAAAGCCTAATCCTACCTTAACCCTAAACCGAATATTAACCCTAACACTAACCCTTACGCTAATCCTAACCCTAACTAACCCTAATCTTAACACTAACCCTAACCATAATCCTAACTCTAACCCTAACACTAACACAATCCCTAAACCTGATCATAACCCTAACACAAACCATAACCCGAATCCTAACACTTACCCTAACACTATCCTTAATCTGACAACTAATTGAAAAACTAATCCTAACCCTAAGGATAACCATAACACTAAACCTAAACCTAAAACTAAACCTAAAACTTACCCTAACACTAAACCTAAACCTAATCTTAAACCTAACCCTAATCCTAACACTAAACCTAACCACCTAACACTAACCCTAAATCTAAGCCTATCACAAACACTAACCCTAACTCTAACCCTAACCCTAACACTAACCATAACCTGAACCCTAACCCTAACACTATTCTTAACCCTAACCCTTACCCTAACACTAACACTAAGCATAACATGAACACTAACCCTACACTAATCCTAACTCTAACCCTGACCCTAAAAATAACATTAAACCTAACCCTAAACCTAATGCTAACACTAACCCTAAACCTAATCCTAACTCTTACCCTAACCCTATTAATAACCTAAAAACTAACCCTAACCCTAAACCTAACACAAAAACTAACTCTAACAAAAACCATAACCTGAATCCTAACACTAAGAATAACACTAACCTTAAACCTACAACTAACTGAAAAACTAGCCATAAACATAACCCAAATCCTAACCCTAACTGCAACCCTAATCCTAACATAACCCTAATCCTAACATAATATAACCCTAATCCAAACCTGAACCCTAATACTAAAACTAACCCTAGCACTAATGCTAACACTAAACATAAACCTAACCCTAACACTAAACCTAACACTTACCCTGACACTAACCCAAACATTAAACTTAACCTTAACCCTAACACTAACGCTAACCCTAAACATAACTGTAACCATAACACTAATCCTAACCCTAACCCTAAACCAAACCCTAAAACTAACCCTAAACCTAAGCCTACACCTAACACTAACCCTAACCCTAACCATAAACCTAACTCTAATCATAATTCTTCCCGTAACACTAACCCTAACCCTAACACTAACACTAACAAAAACCCTAACCCTAAATCTAACACTAATCCTAACCGTAACCCTAAACTAACACAGAACCCAAAGCTAACCCTAAACTCCCTAACACTAAGCCTAATCCTCACTCTAACATTAACCCTAACCCTAGCACTAACACTAATGCTAAACCTAAACATAAGACTAACTTTTTTAAAGAGAGAGAGAGAGAGAATGTGTGTGTGTGTGTGTGTGTGTGTGTGTGTGTGTGTGTGTGTGTATATATATATATATATATATATATATATATATATACACACATAGTTTTGGCAGGACAATGCCGCAGTATGGCTGGGCACAATTCAGGAGCCACTTGTCAAAAGAAACAAACTTTATTTTTAGAACACACACACCGCACCACACAGCTCTTCAGGAATTCCCTCAGAGCCCAACTGCCACCACCGGCTTCCCACAAGCCTCAACCTCCCCCACTCCTCCTGCTCTTGAGGCCGATTGGCTGGGTCACATGGGCGGAGCCAATAAAAACTCCCCCAATTAGCAGCTCCGTGGTCTGAAATGGCGGGGAAACAGCCCAATGAGCATCACAGCAGAGGAGCCAATCAGTTAGCAGCTAGAAGTTTGCTCGGGCCGCTTTGAGCCAATCATCATCTGGCAGCTGGAAGTTTTCTGGCTGCTGGAAGTTTGCTGGGGCCCCTTCGGCTGTGGCTCTCAACATCTCCCCCTCTCTGTTTCACAAGCAGAAGTGAGGAAGATAAGTCAATTACCACCGATGACACCATCAGCAAAAATACCCCAACACTACCAGAAGTCGCTGCACCATCAGATAGTTCACAATGCATACAAGTGAGTTCAAAATGCATACAAGTGATACATAGTCCAGGCAAGTTCTGCAAGTAGTTCAGTGATAGCTATTGCAGAAGATGTAGATTGGTTTTATCTTTGTCTTCACCATCACTGGGATGAAGATAGAAATTCTGGCAATAATGGCTAAAGAAAAAAAATATGTAACATTCCAGAAGGCACTAAAAGAAAACAATTTTCTTAACAATTTACATTATCTTAAACAGAATTATTAAATATAATGAAAAGGAAAGGTGAAAGTAAACAAACAGATCTGTTAACCTCCTTTTTTGTTCACATAGTAAAACAATCCTCAATAGCTGTTTACCCAATTTAAGTTAAACCATTTAAATCATGTGAATAAAAAAATATTTGGATCCATTTTTTCATGAGCACTCATCATATATGATATATGGACATACGTACATACAAACATACAACATAAAACACAAGTGTGCACACATAATATAATACATACAACACATAACATAATAGTAAAGGCCTTATAACTTTTTACAGGTGAAATCTCCATTGCAATGTTTAAAAACTCTATAGTCAAAAAATAGAACTGATCAGCAAAACATTAACCTAGGTCTGTATGAGCTCAAAAAACAACATAGAACTTCATGATGTGGGAAAGGACAATAATAAAATAGATACTGAAAAAAGCATCCTGGTTCTGTAGCAGATGTAAGGGTAGCCAAAGTGGAGTTCTGGATATCAGCTATTATGCATTTGAGCCAAATCATCTTCGTTTTGGTCTGTAGAAATCGCTTTAGTTAATCTCTCTGGAATCCAAGTCAGCTGCTGTTTTCCCTGTAGAAACACGCAAACAGACCCCAGACTCCATACAATCAATGGGTCAGGACCTTAGTTAATCTCTCTGGAATCCAAATCAGCTGCTGTTCTCCCTGTGGAAACACACAAACAGACCCCTGACTCCAGACAATTACTGGGTCAGGACCTTTCCATTGTCCTCTTAGAATATCCTTCCAAAGTACTTTGGGCTTGTACATTTTTGGACACATATGCCTTTCCACAGCACTAAGCCCTGATGAATCCAAATTTAAAAAGTTTAGAGTAAAAAGGGTTATTTTAAGTTTATCTTTGGGGAATACATACCCCTTTCCAATTCCCTCTTTTTGCTTTAATAAGTACATTTTAATAGTTTGATGAGCTCTTTCAACTATTCCTTGTCCCTGTGGATTGTATGGGATTCCTGTTGTATGAGTAATGCCAAATGATGAGCAAAATTGTTTAAAAGAGGTAGAAGTATAACCAGGGGCATTATCGGTTTTAACTGTTTAGGAACGCCCACAGTGGCAAAATTTTGTAAGCAATGAGCTATAACATCTTTAGTTTTTTCTCCGGCATGAAGGAAGCCCATCAAAAATCCAGAAGAAGTATCGACTGTAACATGTAAATATTTTAATTTTCCAAATTCTGGCAAGTGTGTGACGTCCATCTGCCAAATATGGTTAGGTATCAGTCCTCTAGGATTGACTCCAAGATTAACTTGTGGTAAAAATGTCACACAATTTTGACATTGTTTTATTATATGTCTGGCTTGTTCCTTAGTTATTTTAAAATGCTTTTGTAAAGTATTAGCATTAACATGAAACCTTTTATGAAAATTTGTAGCTTCTTCAAATGTAGAGAAAATATGTATGTCATGTGTAGTTTTATCTGCTAAATCATTGCCTAAACTAAGGGCTCCAGGCAATCCTGTATGTGCCCTAATATGTCCTATAAAGAATGGATCTTTTCTGTCCCAGATTAGACTTTGTATAGTGTAAAACAAAGAGAAAACAGTAGAAGAAGGGGAAATCCTACCAGCATCTTCAAGAGATACTATAGCATTAACTACATACTGACTATCAGAAAATAAATTAAATACAGAATCTTTAAACATCACAAAAGCTTGTAAAACTGCATTAAGCTCTACCTTTTGATCTGATTGTTTGGGTACTAAAAATGTAAAAGTTTGATCAGGGGTAACTATTGCTGCTGTACCATTATTTGACCCATCAGTGAATATATTTGGAGCATTCATGATAGGTGTTTTTCTTGTCATTTTAGGAAAAACTACAGGATGCTTATACCAAAAAGACAACAAAGGATTAGATGGTAAATGATTATCAAATGAAACATTAGATTTACACATGATTATTGCCCAAGTATTTAACTCATTACCTAACTCATCAATTTGATCCATAGCATATTGAGTAATAATTTTATTGGGAGAAATTCCAAACACTCCCTTCGATGCTTTTATTCCTTTGAGTATTAATTGTCCTACAGCCTCAGGATACCTAGTAAGAATAGTGTTAGGAGAATAAGATAAATGTATCCACAATAATGGACCTTCTTGCCAAAATACTCCTGTAGGAATATTTTTTGTTGGTAGTACAATAAATAATAAAGGCAAACTTATATCAATTCTATCCAAATGTATGTTTTCCATATATGTTTCAATAATTTTTAATGCCTTTCTTGCTTTAGGAGTTAACATGCGGGGTGAATTTGGATCTGATGGACCTTTTAGAATATCAAATAAAGGTCCCAACTCTCCTGTTGGTATACCTAGATAAGGCCTTATCCAATTTATGTCTCCCAATAAGTTTTGAAAGTCGTTAAGTGATTTGAGTTGATCTACTCGTATTTGAATTTTTGGTGGACGGACCATGGTTGAGGATAGTAGAACTCCTAAATAATTAATTGGAAAATTTAATTGTACTTTATCTATTGCTATCTCTAGATTATAATTTTTTAATAAGTTTGTAAGTGTGGCATAACATTCCAGCAATATGTTTTTATCTTTATGTGCCAATAATACATCATCCATATAGTGAAATATTTGTAGTTCAGGATTTTGATTTCTAAGTGGCTGGATTGCTTTGTTAACATATATTTGACACATAGTTGAAATGTTAGCCATGCCTTGAGGGAGTACTTTCCATTCATATCTCTGATCAGGACCTTCATGATTTAATGCAGGGATAGTAAATGCAAAACGTGGACTATCCTCGGGATGAATTGGAATTGAAAAAAAACAATCTTTAATATCTATAGCTAAAACATGCCAGGTTTTTGGCAAAGCAGACAATTGAGGAATCCCTGATTGAGCAGGTCCCATAATAACCATCTCATTATTAATGGCTCTTAAATCTTGCAATAATCTCCATTTACCAGATTTCTTTTTGATGACAAAAATGGGAGTATTATGGGGAGATATGGAAGGTTGTATATGTCCTTCTGCTAATTGTTGTTTGACCAGATCATGGGCTACTTGTGTCTTTTCTTTAGTCAGGGACCACTGAGGAACCCACACTGGTCTTTCTGATTTCCAAGTAATTTTGATTGTCTCAGTGGCCCTTTCTGAAAATCCAACCCATGTCTGTCTGTTCCTTGATCTATTTGTACTGGTGCTGCTATACCTTGCCCTTGTTTTCCTAATCTTTTTTCTTTCCTAAAGCCTTGTCTAGCCCTAGTAGTGGGCGCATTAGGATTGATGTTATTTGTTAACGTCAAACCTAATTGATCTAGGACATCTCGTCCCCATAAATTTATAGGAAGATGATCCAATACATATGGCTGTATAGTTCCTTCACATCCTTCAGGATCCTTCCAATCTAATATCATAGAACTTCTATGGGGATTAGTCACCACTCCTAGGCCTCAAAGCGTTTGAGTGGCTTGTTGTAATGGCCAATGTTTTGGCCATTCTTGATGAGATATGATGCTAAGGTCAGCTCCTGTGTCCAGTAGTCCATTAAACTCATGACCTTGAATATTTAGTTTTAGCATTGGGCGAGAATCTAAATTTAAAGACAACATAGCCCAATCTACACCTGTGGAGCCTAATCCTCTGGAACCTCTTTCTACACTATGACTAGGAAATTTATTATGTAGGCTGGGTATTATTAACAACTGTGCTCTTCTATCTCCAGGTGAAATTACTGATATACCTCTTGGAGAACTAGCTATAATTTTTATTTCACCTACATAATCAGGATCAATTACCCCAGGACTTATCATAAGTCCTTTTAATGTAGATGAACTACGTCCCAATAATAAGCCTACTGTTCCTTGGGGAAGAGGTCCTTTTACTCCTGTGGGAATGATTTGAACTCCCATCTCTGGAGTTAATACTGCTCTGGCAGAGGCACAGATGTCCAACCCTGCGCTCCCTCGGGTTTGTCTGATGAGGGATTTAATGGACAATGTGTCCTGGGCACTACCCTGATGGTGTTGCTGGGATCCTCCACTGCCCCGTATATTTGTGGTTGTGGGCCCCGGAGCATTGGGCCACCCTGTCCGTTTTTTGGCAATGGAGCCTGATGCCTTTCTCCATGATATCTTGGATAAATACCTGGTCTTTGTCCGTTTTTTGATAAGGGAGTACCTTCTATGGTGGTTTGAGAACGGCATTCATTAGCCCAATGTCTCCCTCTATGGCATCGTGGGCAAATACCCGGTATTCTATTCCTTTGATACCTACTTTTGTTAAACCCTCCTCCTATGGGGCAATTCCTTTTAAAATGTCCTGTTTGTTCACAATCATAGCATGTTTTTGGCCTGGCATCTAAAGCCTGTTGTACTGCAGCTGCCAAGACTTGCCCTTGTTCATTAATATCTCTACATAATTTAATGTATGTGTTTAAATCTTCATGTCTCCATGGTCTAATAACCTCTCTGCAGCAACGATTTGCTTGGTCATAAGCCAGTTGTTTTATTAATGGCATTGCTTGTTCTGTATCCCCAAAAATTTTGGCAGCCGTTTGAATTAGCCTATCTACAAAGTCAGCGTAAAGTTCATTAGCTCTCTGTATTACCTTAGATAGCTGACCTTGTAAATCTCCATGTCCTTGTAAAGTCTTCCAAGCCCTAACTGCGTCTGCAGCAATTTGTGCATATATAGCAGGATCATATTCAATTTGTTGCCGTTGACCCTCATAAGGTCCTTTTCCTAACAACATATCTAGATTTCTTTGAGGGTAACCGGCTGCTGCATTTCGCCTAGCTGTCTCCGTGCAAAATTCCTCATTGGCAACCTTCCATAACAAATATTGTCCTCCATTTAGTACAGATTTACACATGCTAGCCCAATCTGCTGGCGTCATGTCCAAGTTAGTAATGGACTCGACCATGCTTACTGTGAAGGGAGCTTGGGGGCCATAGGTTGTTACAGCCTCCTTTAACTGCTTCACTGTTTTAAAATCTAAAGCACGGTGAATTCGCTGCCCTCCTGCCTGTTCAAGTACAGGGCATGCTAATCTTTGAGGTCCTGTCTCAGGATCCCATTTATCAACTATGGGGTTTGAGGGCCACTCAGCTGTCTCCATCGGTGGGGCTGTTGGTTGAATTACGCCCTCTTGTGATAAAATGGAGTTAGTAACAGCCTCCTGTTGTGGCCTTTTTCCTAACAACCCCTTTTCCTTTAAATTTTCTTCCTCTGTCTGACTAGCTCGAGAGACCTTCTCTTTTGCTTGATCTAAAATGTCTTTCTCCATGGTCTGAACCTCTAACAATTTACTTAACATCTTTTCGTTTTTTTTTTTTTTTACTAATTTCTAATCTACTATAAAGATAACGCAACCCAATAAGATAGCACAAAACAAAGCCGAAACTGAATGAAACAAAAACGGAATAAAAAATCGTTGTATCAATTTTCTCTTCCTCAGGGCCGACAAACTTCAAACCTTTAGTCAACCATTTTTTCCAGTTTGCCTGAGAAATTTCTAGGGATAGGCAGCTTGAAACAAAAACAAGATAAATCAAAACAATAACACATTGTTTTTTGAGTTGGTCACCCATTCTTTCGCTCTTCCTCAGGGGCGAGCAATTTCACTTACCTCCAAGCTTCAGAAGTTCCCCGTACGAGCCGCCAAATGCCGCAGTCTGGCTGGGCACAAATGCCGCAGTCTGGCTGGGCACACAATCACGAGCTACCACACAGCTTGTAGATTCAAACAGCAACTCTTTATTCCCGAACTCACACCAGCCGTCTACAATCACGTTCTGGGGAAATCCACGTTCTCTGCCCAAATCCACGTTCTCTGCCCAAATTCACCTCCACTGGGCTTCTATCTCCAAAATATACTTTCTGAATCCCGTGAGAACTCAAGGGGAACTCAGGCAGCAGGATACGCCCTATTCCCAGCAGGAATAATCTTAAACCTTAAACCTGGAACCTAAACTGGGAACGCCCTAAACACGATTATCTTAAAACCGGGAACACCCTAATCTGCCTTGGTCCTTGAGCAAGGTCACCTACATTCAATGTCACTGCAACATGTCAGCAACATGGGGTACGCTGGCAAGGAAATTGTCATACCTACTTGGCTAATGGCTCCCAGCAAGTTTTAGGGCTAGTTTACTGTTGGTTTTAAGGTAAAATGTAGGTTTTGAGTTAGGGTTAAGGCTATGGCAAGTTGTAGGTTTAGGGATAGGTCTAGGGATCGGATTATGGTTTGGGTTGGGGTTTCGGTTAGGGTTAGGGATAGGGTTATTATTAGGGTTAGGGTTAGAGTTAGGCTAATGCCTAGGGTTAGAGCTAGTTTTATGTTTAGGGTTAAGGTTAGGATTAGGGTATGTTTAGGGTTATGATTAGGAATAGTGCTAGGGTCATGTTTGGGCTAAGGGTTAGTCTTTGAGGAAGGGTTAGGACTAAGGTGAGGTTTAGGGTTAGGGTTAGGACTGGGGTTAAATTTAGGGTGAGGGTTATGCTTAGGGTAGGTTTAGGCCTCCATTAGGGTTAGGGTTATTTAAGTTTTGTGTTAGATTTAGGCCTAGGGTTAGTGATATGTGTAATGTAAGATCTAGGGTTCTGATTAGAGCTAGTTTTATGGTTAGGCTTAACTCTAGGTCTAGTTTTAGGTTTAGGTTTTGGGTTAGGGTCAGGTTTACAGCTAGGTTTATTGTTAGTGTCAGGGCTAGTGTTCAGGTTAAAGTTAGGGTTAGGTTGAAAGCCAGAATAGGACTAGGGTTAGGTCTAGTTGTAGGATTAATGTTTGGTTTAGGTTAAGGGTTATTGTTAAGGCTAGGACTATGTTTTTGTTTAGCTCAAGGGGCAGAGTAATAGCTAGATTTAGGATTAGGTTTAGATATGGGGCTAGTGTTAAGATTAGGTTTAGGTATAAGTTTACTGGTAGGGCTAATTTCAGGTTTCGGTTTTGGTTTAGGGTCAAATATAGACCTATAATTAGTGTTAGGGTCAAAATAAGGGTGAAGGTTATGGTGAGGTTTTAAGTTAGGGTTAGATCTAGAATGAGGCTAGTGTTAGGACTAGTAATAGGGTTATTGTTTGGGTTTGGATAAGGATTAGGATTAGGACTAGAGTTAGCATTATGAATAGGGTTTGTTTTTGGGTAATGGATAGGATTAGAGCTAGGGATAGGGCTAGGATTAGGGTTAGGTTTAGGGCTAGTTTTAGGGTTAGGGTTAGGGTTAAATCTAGTGTTAGGTCTCGGATTAGGGCTATTTTTGTGTTAGAGTTAGGGCTAGGGTTTGGCTAAGGCCAATGTAAGAACTAGAGTTACGATTAGGAATAGTTTTAGGGTTAGGGTTATGGCTAGGTCTAGTGTTAGCATTAGTTTTAGGGTTAGGGTGATATTTAGAGCTAGGGATTGTGTTTGGATATGAGTCAGAGTGAGGATTAGTTTTAGGCCTAGACTCAAATTAGAGCTCGGGTTATGGCTAGTTATGGGTTAGGGTTTGGTTTAGGTTAAGATTTAGGGTTATAACAATGGCTAGATTTAGGGGTAGGGTTAAGGTTATGGTTCAAATAGGGGTAGGATTAGCGCTATGATTAGTGTTAGTGTTAGGCGTATGGTTAGGGCTAAGTTTAGGGTTAGTTTTAGGGGAAGGGTTGGGGTTATATAGATAGTTTCAGTGCTAGGGTGAGTGTTATATTTAGGAATAGGGCTAGGTGAGGGTTTCGTTTAGGATTAAGTCTAGGTTTAGGGCTAGGATGAGGGCTAGGGTTTGTGTTAGGGTTAGGGCTAGGATAAGGGCTAGGGCTAATGTCAGGTCAAGAGTTATGGTTAGGTATAGAGTTAGGGATAGGTTTATGGCTAGGTCTAGAGTAAGGGTTAGGTTCAGCATAGGGGTCAGGTATAGAGCTAGGTTATTATTATGGTCAGAGTATGGATTAAGGATTGGTTTGGGTTAAGGTTTAAGGTTAGGGCTCAAATTAGCATTAGGGTTAGGGTTAGGGCTAGAGTAATGGATAAAGTTAGGTTTACAGTTTAGGTTAGGTTTAGAGTAATATATAGGGTTAGTGTTAGGGATAGGGTTTGGGTTAGGCCTAGGGTTAGTATTTGGTTTAGGCTTATATTTAGAGTAATGAATATGTTTAGTGCTAGTGTTAGGGCTTAGGTTAAGGTTAGGATTAGGGCTAGGGTTTGGGTTACAACTTGGGCTAGTGTTACGGTTAGGTTTATGGTAAGTGTTAGGGTTTGAGCTAGGGTTAGGGCTAGAGCGATGGTTATGGTTAGAATCAGGGCTACAGTTAGGGTTAATGTTAGGGTTAGGGCTAGGTTTAGCATTAGGTTTAAGGTTATGTTTAAGGTAATGCATAAAGTTAGAGCTAGGATTTGGGCTATGGTTTCAGTTAGGATGAGGGATAGGGTTAGAATTAGGGTTAGAACTAGGGTTATGTAGAGTAAGTGTTAGAGTTTGAGCTAGGGTTTGATCTAGGGCAAGCATTAGGTTTAGGGTTTGTGCTAGGGTTAGGGTTAAGGTTATGCTTAGGTCTAGGTTTTGGGCTTGTATTAGTGCTAGGTTTTCTGTGAGGTTTATGGCTAGTGTATGGCTATGGATAATGTAAGAGCTAGGGTTATGGTTATGGCTAGTTATTTTGTGTTAGGGTTATACATATGTCTAGTGTTAGTTTTAAGTTTTCGGTTAGGATGAGTTTTAGAGCTAGGGTTTGTGTTAGTGTAAGCATCATTGTTCAGGCTAGAATTGGGTTTTGGTTAGGGTCAGAATTAGAACTAGGTTTAAATCTAGGGATAGTGTTAGTCTTTGCTTTAGGTTAATGGTTATTTTAGGGTTAGGGCTAGGTTTTTGTTTAGGACTAGGGCTAGAGTTATGGCTATATTTAGGATTAAGTTTAGGTCTAGTGCTAGTGTTATGGTTAGTTTCAGATATAGGTTTACTGGTAGGGCTTGTGTTAGGGTTTAGTTTAGTGTTAAGGTCAGGCTTTGACCTATTTTTAGTGTTAGGGTCAGAATAAGGGAAGGGTTAGGCTTAGGCTTCCTGTTAGGGTTAGACACAGAATTAGGGCTAGAGTTAGGACTAGTAATTGAGTTAGAGTTTGGGGTAAGCTAAGGGTTAGGGTTAGAACTAGGGTAGCATTAGGGTGAGAGTTTGGCTTAGGGTAAGGATTATATTTAGAGCTAGGTTTTGGGTTAGTGTTAGGGTTAGGGTTAGGGTTAGTGTTAAAGCTAGAGTTGAGGACCAGATTAGTGCTAGGTTTTGTGTTAGGTTTAGGGCTCTGGCTAATGTAATAACTAGCTTTACATTCAGAGAGAGTTTTAGGGTACTATTAGGGCTAGGTCTAGTGTTTGGGTTAGGTTTAGGGTTAGGGTGATGTTTAGAGGTAGGGTTAGTTTTAGGGTCAGAGTCAGGGTCAGTATTAGTTGTAGGGATAGGGTTAGGAATAGGTGTAGCATTAGGATTTGGTTTAGGTTAAGGGTTAGGATTAGGGCTAGAGCTCAGTTTTGTTTGTGGGCTATGGCTAGGGTTAGGGCTAGTTTTCTAATTAGAATTAGGTTTAGGGCTAGTGTGAGGGTGAGGTTTAGGTTTATAGTTAGGGTAGATTTAGAGTTAGGGTTAGTTCTCGGTTTAGGACTATGGCTAGGTTTAAGGTTAAGGTTAGGAGTAGTGTTAGGCTTAGGCAATAGATAAGGTTGGTAGTAGAAATAGGTCTTGGGCTACAGTTAGGCTTAGTCTTAGGATTAAGGTTAGAGTTAGGGTTACAGTTAGCAATAAATTAGGGCTAGGATTAGAGCTATGGTTAGTGTTAGGATTAGGCCTAGAGTTAGGGCTAGGTTTAGTTTTAGTGATAGTGTTAGGGTTAGGGATAGGGGAAAGGATGTGGTTATACCCAGGTTCAGAACTAGGGCGAGGGTTGAAATTAGGGTTTGGGCTAGGCTTAGGGTTCGGGTTAGGGTTCAGGCTAGGTTTAGGGCTAGGATGAGGGTGCTGCTTTGTGTTAGGTTTAAGGCAAGAATTAGGTAGAGTGCTAATATCAGGTCTAGGCATACAGTTAGGGATACTTTTAGTGTTAGTTTTATGCCTAGGTCTAGTTTAAAGGTTATGTTTCAGGTAAGGATCAGGTTTAGAGCTAGGTGTGTTATTAGAGCCAGTGTCTTGTTCAGAGTTTGAGTTAAGTTTTGGTTTAGTTTTAGGGCTCGAATTAGCAATAGGGTTAGGGTTAGGGTTAGGGTTAGAGAAATTGATAGGGTTAGGTTTAGTGTTCAGGTTAGGTTTAGGTAAAAATAAGGTTAGTGTTAGTGATAGGTTTAGGGTTAATCCTAAATGGATAGGGTTAGATTTATGTTTGGGACTAGGGTTAGTGTTAGGTTTAGCA
This sequence comes from Marmota monax, assembly GCF_021218885.2. Lineage (NCBI taxonomy): Eukaryota > Metazoa > Chordata > Mammalia > Rodentia > Sciuridae > Marmota > Marmota monax. Next base: position 644 of record NW_026695151.1, on the reverse strand, counting down.
TATCTGTTAGGATTTGAGGTAGGATTAGGACTACGGCAAGGTTTAGGTTTACGGTTGGGTCTAGGGTTAGGTTTACAGTTAGGGATAGTGTAGGTTTAGAGTTAGGACAAGGGTTAAGTTTACAGTTAGGTTTAGAATAGTTTCAGTGTTAGGGCTAGTGTTATCATGACATTTATAGTTAGGGTTAGGGTAATGGGTGGGGTTAGTACTAATTTAGAGCTATTTTTGGATTAGGCTTATGTTTAGGGTAATGAATAGGTTAGGGCTAGGGTTATAGTTAGGATAAAGGCTAGGGTTAGGGTTAGGGTTATGTTTAGGGTTAGTGTTAGGTTAGGCTTAGGGTAAGTGTTAGGGTTTGAGCTATGGTTAGGGCTAGCATGACGGTTAGGGTTAGTGTCAGGTCTAGGTTTAGGATTAGGGTTAAGTTTAGGACTAGGGTTAGCATTAGGATTAGGGTTATGTTTAGGGTAATGGATAGAAATAGAGCTAGAGTTAGGGCTAGGTATATGGTTAGGATTAAGTCTAGGTTTAGGTTTAGGGTTAGGGCCAGTTTTAGGGTTAGTGTTAGGTTTAGAGTAATGATTAGGGTTAGTGTTAGGGTTAGGGTTAAAACGAGGTGTAGAGCTCAGTTTAGGGCTAGGTTT
>NW_026695149.1:0-12634 GCF_021218885.2 Marmota monax | reverse complement strand
GAGGATTAGTCATTGTGTTAAGTTAAGGGTTATTGTCAGGGCTAAGGCTAGGTTTTTTTGTAGGTCTAGAGCTAGAGTTAAGGCTAGATTTAGGATTAGGTTTTGGCCTAGAGCTAGTGATTGGGTCTGGTTTAGGTATAAGTTTACTGGTAGGGCTAGTGTTATGGTTTGGTCTAGCGTTAGAGTCAGGTTTAGACCTAGGTTAGTGTTATGGTCAGAATAAGGGTCAGGGTTATGGTTAAGGTTTGGGATAAGGTTTGAGCTAGAATGAGGGCTAGGGTTAGGACTATTAATATGGCGAGAGTTTTCATTATTCTGAGGATTAGGGATAGGTCTAGGGATACCATTAGTGTTAGGGTTTTTCTTAGGTTTAAGGATAGGTTAAACCTAGTGTTAGGGGTAGGGGTAGGATTAGGTTTAGGGTTAAAGCTAGGTGTAGGACTCCAATTAGGGCTAGTTTTTGTGTTAGTGTTAGAGCTAGGGTTAGGGCAACAGGTAAAGTAAGAACCAGTATTACAATTAGGGTTAGCTTTAGAGTTAGGGTAAGGGGTAGTTCTAGTGTTAGGGTTAGATTTACAGTTAGGGTGATATTTAGAGCTAGAATTATTTTTAGGATAAGAGTCAGGGTCAGGGTTAGCTTTAGGGTTTGAGTTAGGACTCGAATTAGGGCTAGGTTTACTGTTAGGGTTTGCTTTAAGGTTAGCGTCATGTTGAGAGCTAGGGTGAGTGTTTGGTAATGAATCAGGGTCAGGGTTAGTTTTAAGGTTATGGTTAAAACACAATTAGGGCTAGGATTAGTTCTTATAGTAGTTTCAGGTTTGGTTTAAGTTAAGGCTTTGGGTTAGGTCTATTGCTTGGTGTTGTTTTAGTCCTAGGGTTAGGGTTAGGGCTAGTTTTACAATTAGTATTAGGGTTACTGCTAGTGTTAGTTTTAGGCTTAGACTTAGGGTTAGGGTTATTTTTATAGTTGGGTTTATATCTAGGATTAGGCTAGAATTAATGATAGGACAAAGGTTAGGGCCAGGGTTAGAGTTATGGTAAGGGATAGTGTTAGAACTAGGGATAGGGCTAGTGTGAGAGTTAGAGTTAGTGATAAGGCTAAAATTAGAGTTAGGGTTTTGCATAGGGGTAATTAGAGCTAGGATTAGGGCTAGGGTTAGTGTTCAGCTTAGTCCTAGCGATAAGGATAGGGTTAGGTTTAATTTTAGGATAAAAAATGGCTTTATAGCTAGGTTTAGACATAGGGTGAGGGTTAGAGTTACCATTAGGGTTTGGGTTGGGGTTAGGGTTATGATTAAGGCAAGGTTTAGGACTAGGATGAGGTCTAGTGTTCGTTTTATATTCAGGGCTATGATTAGTGCTAGGGCTAATATCAGTCCTAGGGTTATGGTTAAATATAGTTTTAGGGTTAGGCTTATGGCTACGTCTAGTGTAAGGGTTAGGTTTAGGGTAAGGGTCATGTTTAGAGCTCAGGGAATTATTAGGATAAGGATTTGGCTTAGGTAAGGGTTTAGGTTTACGGCTCAAATTAGCATTAGGGTTAGGTTTAGGGTATAGTTAGAGTTTGTTTTAAGGTTCAGGTTTGGTTTAGGGCAATTGATACAGTTAGTGTTAGTGATAGGGTTAGTTTAGGCTTAGTGTTAGCATTAGGGTAAGGGTTATGGTTATGGTTATTGATAGGGTTAGAGATTAGATTAGAACTAGAGTTAAGGTTAGGAATATGCCTTGAGTTAGGGTTAGAGTGTTAAAATTAGGGTTAGGGTTTGGTTTAGAGTTATGTTTAGCATAAAATTTAGGTTTTGAGCTAGGGTTAGGTCTAGGTTTAGGGTTAGGTCTAGGGATAAGATTACGGTAGGTTTAAGATTAGGTTTAGAGTTAGGGGTAGGGTTATCATTATAATTAGGGTTAGGGTTAAGGTAATGGATAGGGTTAGTTTAGGTTTAGATTTGGTTTAGAGTTAGAATTAGTGAGAGTTTTAGGATTGGAGCTATGGCTATGTTTAGGTTTATGGTTAGGTTTATGGTTTGATCTAGAGTTAGGACTATGCTGAATGTTAATTTTAGGGTTATGTCTCTGGTTAATTTTCCAGTTAGGGTTAGGCTTAACTTATGTTCTGGGTTCTGGCAAGGATTGTCATTAAGTTTAGGTTTAGGTTTAGGGTAATGGTTAGGTTTAGAGCTCGGTTTAGGGCTAGGTTAAGTTTAGCATTTGGGTAAGGGTTAGGGTGAGATTTAGGAATAGGTCTAGGTTTATGTTTAGGGTAAAGGTTAGGCTTTGACTATCTTTGGACTAAGGCGAGGGCTAGGGTTTAGTATAGGGCTAGTGTTAGGGTTAGGGTTATGGTTAAGGCTAGGGTTAGGCCTAAAATTAGCTCTATGTTTAGTGTTAGGTTTAGGCCTAGGGTTAGGGCTATGGGTAATGTAAGAACTAGGGTTATGATTAGGGCTAGTTTTAGGGTTAACTAAAACTGGGTCTAGAATTAGGTTTAGGTTTTGGTTAGTTTCAGGTTTAGAGGTACGTTTAGTGTTAAAGGCAGGGTCAGTGTTTGAGTTAGAGTTAAAGTTAGGGTTACAGCCAGAATTAGGACTAGGTTTAATTCTAGGGTTTGAGTTAGTCTTTGGGTGAGGTGAAGGTTTTTATAAGGGTGAGGGCTAGGATTTTGTTTAGGTCTAGAGCTAGAGTTCAGGCTAGATTTAGGATTAGGTTGAGGTCTAGAGCTAGTGGTAGGGTTCGGTTTAGGCATAACTTTACAAGTATGGCTAGTGTTAGGATTTGGGTTAGGGTTAGGGTTAGGTTTAGCCCTAGGGTATATGTTATGGTCAGAATAAGGGTCAGGGTTAGGGTTAGGGTTTGGGATAGCAGTAGAGCTAGAATGAGATCTAGGGTTAGGACTATTTATAGGGTTAGTATTTGGTTAGCCTAAGGATTAGGGATAGGTCCTGGGTAACCATTAGGTTTAAGGTTTTTCTCACGGTAAGGCATAGCGTTAAGGCTAGGGTTCAGTTTATGGTTAGGGTTAAAGCTGGGTTTAGGGCTCAGATTAGGACTAGTTTTGTGTGAGGATTAAGGCTAAGTTAGGGCACTGGCTAATATAAGAACTAGGGTTACAATTAGGGTTAGAGGTAGAAATAGGTCAAGTGTTAGGGTTAGGTTTAAGATTTTGGTGATATTTATAGCTAGGGTTAGTGTTAGGATATCAGTCAGGTCAGGGTTAGTTTTAGGGTTAGGGTTAGGACTCGAATTAGGGCTAGGGTTACTGTTAGGGTTCATTTTAAATTTAGGGTGTTGTTTAGAGCTAGGATGAGTGTTAGAATATAATTCAGGTTCAGGGTTATTTTTAAGGTTATGATTAGGACTCAAATTAGGGCTATGGTTAGATCTAGGCATAGTGGTAGTATTTGGTTTAAGTTAAGGTTAGTGTTAGGTCTGTTGTTCGGTTTTGTTTGAGTGCTATGGTTAGGATTAGGGCTAGTGTTATGATTAGCTTTAGGGTTAGGTCTAGGGTTATGGTTAGGTTTAGGATTAAGGCTAGATTCAATGACTATTGCTATGTTTTGTGTTAGGTTTAGGGCAAGAATTAGGGCTAGGACTAATGTCAGGTCGAGGTTTATATTAAGTGATATTTTTAGGGTTAGGTTTATGGATAGATCAAATTAAAGTGTTAAGTTTAGGGAAAGGGTCAGAATAAGAGCTGGCGTATTATTAGGGTCAGAGTCAGGCTTCAGGTTGGGGTTAGGTTAAAGTTTAGGTTTATGGCTCAAATTAGCATTAAGGTTAGAATTAGGGTTAAGGTAATGGATAGTGTTAGGTTTAGGGTTCAGGTTAGGTTTAAGATAGTGATAGTTTTATTGTTAGGCTTAGGGTTAGCATTAGGGTTATGGTTATCATTAGGGTAATTTATAGGGTTAGACCTAGGGTTAGGGCTAGGGTTAATGTTAAAATAAGGGCTAGAATTAGGGTTAGTTAGGGTTAGGGTCAGGTTTAGGGTGAGGGTTACAGTTAGGATTAGGTTTAGGGTACGGTTTAGGGTTTGAGGTATGATTTTTGCTATGGCTAAGGTTTATTTAGAGTTTGGTCTAGGTTTATGGTCATGGTTATTGTTACAGTTAGGGTGAGGGTTATCATTAGGGTTAGGGTAATAGGTTTAGATGTCAGGTTAAAGATAGGGTTAGGTTTATGTTAGCCTTAGGTTTAGGTTTAGTATTAGGTTTAGGATTTGAGCTAACTTAGATTTAGGGTTAGGGTTAGGTTCACTGTTAGTTCTAGGATTAGGTTTTGGTTTAGGGTTAGGGTACATTTACCTTTAGGTCTAGTGTTATCATTAGGGTTAAGTTTAGGGTTAGGGTAATGGGTAGGGTTCGAGCTAGGGTTTGGGCTAGGGTTAAGGTTAGGATTAGGGCTGTGGTTAGGGCTATGGTTAGGCCTTGGTTAAATTTTAGGGTTAGGTTTAGTGTGATGGTTTGGGATTGAGCTAGGATTAGGGCTAAGTTGAGAGTTAGGGTTACAGACAGGTCTAGGGTAGAGTTAGGGTTAGGTTTAGGGCTAGGGTTAGCATTAGTTTTAGGGTTATGGTTAGTGTAATGGATAGAGTTAGAGCTAGGCTTTGGGCTATGTTTACAGTTAGGATTAGGGCTAGAGTTAGTGAGGTTTAGAGTTTTGGCTAGGGTTATGTTTAGGGTAAGGTTTAGGGTTCAAGCTAGAGTTAGGGCTAGAACAAGGGTTAGGGTTAGGTTTAGGGTTAGGGCTAGGATTAGGTTTAGGGTCATTCTTAGGGTTAGGTTTAGGGCTGTAATTATGGCTAGGTTTTGTGTGAGGTTTATGGATTGTGTTAGGTATATGGGTAATGTAAGAGCTAGAGTTATGATTATGGCTAGATTTAGAGTTCGTCTAGTGTTACGGTTATTTTTTGGGTCAGGATAATGTTTTAAGTTAGGGTTTTTGTTAGGGTAAGTGTCAGGGTTCAGGTTAGGATTAGGTTTAGTGTTAGGTCCAGAATGAGGGCTAGGGTTAGGTCTAGGGTTAGAGTGAGTGTTTGGTTTGGTTAAGGGATATTGTTAGGGCTAAGGCTAGAGTTATGGCTACATTTAGGATTAGGTTAGTGTTATTCTAGACTATGGCTAGGAATAATGTTACGGTAAGTGATAGGGTTAGAATTAGGGCTAGGGCTATGGTGGATTAGTCTTGAAGCTAGGGTTAGGATTCAGTTTAGAATTAGTGGGAGGGTTGGTGTTTGGGTTAATCCTAGGGTTAAGGTTAGGGGCTAGAGTTAGTGGTAGGGTTAGGGTTTGGGTTAAGTTTAAGGTAAGCGATGTGGTTATAACTAGGTTTAGGGCTAGGGAATGTGTTAGAATTAGTGTTAGTGTTATGATTAAGGCTAGGTTTTGGGCTAGGATGAGAGCTAGTGTTCGTGTTAGGGTTAGGGCTAGAATTAGGGCTAGGGCTAATGTCAGGTCTAGGGTTACAGTTAGGAATATGTTTTGGGTTATGTTTATGGTTAGGTCTAGTGTAAGGGTTAGATTTAGAGAAAGAGTCAACTTTTGTGCTATGTGTATTATTAGGGTCAGTGAACAGCTTAAGTTTTGGTTTAGGTTAAGGTATAGGTTTAGGGCTCAAATTTGAATTACAATTAGAGTTAGGGTTAGGGTGATGAAAAGGCTTAAGATTAGGGTTCAGGTTAGTTTTAGGGCAATGGATAGGTTTAGGAATTTTGATAGGCTTAGGGTTAAGCCTAGACCTAATATTAGGGTTAGGATTATTGTTAGGGTAATGGATAGAATTAGAACTAGGTATAGGGCTAGGGTTATGGTTAGGATTAGAGCTAGGGTTAGGGTAGTGGATATAATTAGAGCAATGGTTAGGGCTATGGTTAAGGTTAGGATTAGGGCTAGTGTTAGGTTAGGGTTTGGGATAAGACTTGGGTTATGTTAAAGGTAAAGTTTAGGCTTTTAGCTAGGGTTAGGACTAAAGCAATGCTTAGGGTTAGGGTTAGGGCTAGGGTTAGATTTAGGTTTATGCTTTGGGCTATGTTCAGCCCTAGGATTAGGGATAGATTTTGTGTTAGTTTAGGCCTAGGGTTAAGGCCATGGGTAATGTAAGAGCTAGGGTTATGATTAGGGATAGTTTTAGGGATAGGATTATGTCTAGGTGTAGTGTTAGGTCTAGGTTTTAGGTTAGTGTCAGGTTTAAAGCTAGGTTCAGTGTTAGAATCAGGGTCAGTTTTTGGGATAGGGTTAGGGTTAGGGTTAGAGCCAGAATTAGCACTAGGTTTAGGTCTAAGAGTAGGGTAAGTATTCGGTTTATATTAAGACTTATTGTAGGGCTAGTGCTAGGTTTTTGTTTAGGTCTAAGGCTAGAGTTATAGCTTTATTTAGGATTAGCTTTGGGTCTAGGTTTAGCGTTAGGCTTAGTTATAGGTATAGGGTTACCAGTAGGGCTAGTGTTAGGATTTGGTTTAACTTTAGGGTCAGATGAGGCTCAGGGTTAAGTTTAGAGGTAGAATGGTGTCTAGGGTTAAGACAAGTAATATAGTTAGAGTTTAAGATAGGCTATGGATTAGGATTAGAACTAGGATTAGCCTTTGGGTTAGGGTTTGGGTTAGTGTAAGTAATAGGGTTAGAGTTAGGGTTAGGGCTAGTGTTAGGGTGAGAGTTAGGGGTAGTTTAATGTTAAACTTAGGGTTAGGGCTCGGATTAGGGGTAGAACTTGTGTTAGGGTTAGGGCTATGTTTAGGACAATGACTAATGTATGAACTAGGGTTTTGATTAAGGCTAGTTTTAGGGTTAGATTAAGGCTAGATGTAGTGTTATTAATGTTATTAATGTTAGGGTGATTTTTAGAGCTAGGATTAGTGTTACGGTCAGTGTAAGAGTCAGGGTTAGTTTTAGACTTAGTTTTAGGGCTAGTTGTAGGGTTAGCGTCTGATTTAGGTTAAGGGTTAGGATTAGGGCTATGGCTTGGTTTTGGTTTATGGCTAGTGCTATGGATAGGGCCATTTTAGGATTAGCATTATAGTTATGGGTAGTGTTATGTTTTGGTTTAGGCTTATTGTTATAGTTAAATTTAGAGTTAGGTTTAGATTTAGACTTAGGCTTAGATCTAGAGTTAGGATTAAGGCTACCAATAGAACTAGGACTAGGGCTTGGGCAAGAGTTTGAGTTAGTCTAATGGCTAGGTTTAGGGTTAGTATAGGATTAAATAAAGACTAGGATTAGCACTAGGCTTTGGGTTAGGCCTAGGTTTAGGGCAAGGGTTAGAGTTAGTTTCTGTGTTAGGGTTAGTGCTAGGGTTAGGGCAATGGTTAAAGTAAGAACTAGGGTTATCATTAGGGTTAGTTTTAGTGTTAGGGTATGGTTTAGGTTTAGTGTTAGGGTTAGGTTTAAGGTTAGGGTGATATTTATAGCTAGGTTTTATGTTAGGATAGGAGTCAGGGTCAGGTGGAGTGTTAGGGTTAGAGTTAGGACTTGAATTAGGGCTAGGTTACTTTTAGGGTTCACTTTGAGTTGAGGGCAGTGTTTAGAGGTAGGGTGAGTGTTAGGATATGAGTCAAGGTCAGGGTTGGTTTTAAGGTTAGGGTTAGGACTTGAATTAGGGCTAGGGTTAGGTCTAGTTGGGGTGTTAGGGTTTGGTTTAAGTTATGGTTTAGGGTTAGGGTTAACAGTCGGTTTTGTTTTATTCCTAGGGTTAGGATTAGGTCTAGTGTTAGTGTTAGGCTTAGGCTTAGTGTTTGGGTTAGGGTTAAATTTGGATATAGGGTTAGATCTATGGCTAGGGATAGAACTAATGAAAGGGCAAACATTATGGCTAGGGTTAGGGATATGGTAAGGGATAGGGTTAGAACTAGGGATAGGGCTAGGGCTAGGAATACGGCTAGGGCTAATATCAGATCTAGGGTTATGGTTAAAGATAGTGTTAGGGTTAGGTTTATGCCTACATATAATGTAAGGGTTAGGTTTAGGGTTAGGGTCAGGTTTAGAGCTAGGGTCATGGTCTGGGTTAGAAGTTTGGGCTAAGTTAAGTTTTAAAGTTAGGGCTCGAATTAGCATTATGGTTAGTGTTAGTGTAATTATAATATGAGGTTTAGGGTTCAGGTTTGGTTTAGAATAATGCATAGGTTTAGGATTAGGGATAGGGTTAGGTTTAGGCCTAGAGTTATGGTTATTGCAATGGATACGTTTAGAGATATGTTTAGGGCTAGGGTTATGGTTTTGATTAGGGTTATGGTTAGGATAGGGTTTAGGGTTAAAGCTCGGGTTAGGGCTTGGATTAGGGCTAGGTTTTAGGTTAAGGTAGTGTTAGGGTTAGGGGTAAGGCGAATATAAGTATCAGGGTTACAATTAGGGTTAAATTTAGGGTTAGGGTTAGTGGTAGGTCTAGTATTAGGTTTAGGGTTAGGGTTAGGGTGATGTTTAGACTAGGGTTAGTATTATGGTCAGAGTCAGGGTCAGTGTTAGTTCTAGCTTTCAGCTTAAAACTAGAATTAGAGCTAAGGTTAGGATTAGGGTTAAGGGTGGTTTAGGTTAAGGGTTAGAGTTAGGGCTATGGCTCAATTTTGATTTAGGGCTAGGGTTAAATTTAGATTTAGAGTTAGGGTTAGGGTTAGGCTTGGGGTTAGGTTTTGACTTAGAGTTAAAATTAGATCTAGGTGAGGGCTAGAGCTAATGATAGGGCTAGGGTTAGGGCTGGGTTTAGGGCTAGATTAGGGTTCAATTAAGGGATAGGGTTAGAACTAGGGATGGGGCTAGGGTGAGAGTTAGAGTTAGTCATAGGGCTAGGCTTTGGGCTAGGGTTATGAATAGGACTAAATTAGGGCTAGGGTTAGTTCCTGGTTTGGGCCTAATGTTAGGTTTAGGGTTAGGATTAAGGCTAGGTTTAGGGCTAGGATAAGGGCTGGGGTTTGTGTTAGGTTAAGAGCTAGGATTAGGGCTATGGCTAATGTCAGGTCTAAGCTTATGGTTGAGGATAGTTTTAAAATTAGTGTTATGGCTAGGTCTAGTGTAAGGGTTAGGTTTAGTGTAAAAGTCATCCTTAGAGCTAGGAGATTTATTAGGGTCAGGGTCAGTGTTAGAGTTTGTTTGAGGTTAGGTTTCAGGGTTAGGGCTTGAATTAGCACTGGGATGTGGGTTAGGGTAATGATAGGGTTTTGTTTAGAGTTAACATTAGGTTTAGGGTAATTGATAGGTTTAGGGTTAGCAATAGGGTTAGGTTAGGCCTAGGGTTCACATTAGGGTAAGGGTTATGGTTAGTATAATGGATAGGATTAGAGCTCAGTTTAGGCCTAGGTTCATGGTTAAGAATAGGTCTTGAATTATGGTTAGGGTTAGGGTTAAAACTAGGGTTAGGCTTAGTTTTATGTTTAGCATAAGGGTTCGTTTTTGAGCTATGGTTAGGGCTAGGGTGAGGATTAGGTTTAGGGTTACTTCTAGGGATAAGATTATAGTACTCATAGGGTTAGGGTTAGGATTAGGGCTAGGGACATCATTAGGGATAGGGTTAGGGTTAGGGTAATGTATATGATTAGATGTAGATTTAGGGCTATGTTTAAAGTTAGATTGAGGTTTATGCTTAGAGTTAAGGCTATGGTTATGTTTAGGTTTATATTAAGGCTTAGGTTTTGAGCTAGGGTTAGGTCTATGGCAAGTGTGAGTTTTAAGGTTAGGTCTTGGGTTAGTTTTCCAGTTAGGTTTAGGTTTAGCATTAAGCCTAGGATTATCAATAAGGTTAGGTTTAGGTTTAGAGTAAAGGGTAGGGTTATAGCTAGGTTTAGGGCTAGGGTTAAGGTTAGAATTAGGGCTAGGATTAGGGTTAGATTGATTGATAGGTGTAGGTTTATGTTTAGAGAAATGTTTAGGCTTTGAGCTAGGATTAGGACTAAGACAAGAGTTAGGTTAGGGTTAGGTTTAGGGTTATGCTTAAGGCTTGATTTATGCCTAGGACTAGCTCTAGCTTTTGTGTTAGGTTTAGGGCTAGGGTTAGGGCTATGGGTAATGTAAGAGGTAGGGTTATGTTCAGGGCTAGCTCTAGGGTTAGTGTTATGGCTAGGTATATTGTTAGGTTTAGATAAGCGCTAGGGTTACTCTTAGTGTTTGGTTTAAGGTGAGGGCTGTGTTTAGAGCTAGGGTGACTTTTAGGATATCAGTCAGGTTAGGGTTTGCTTTAATGTTAGGGTTATGATTTGAATTAGGGCTAGGGTTACTGTTAGGTTTTGGTTTATGTTTAGTGTAGTTTTTAGAGCTAGTGTCAGTGTTAGGATATGAGTCAGGCTTAGGGTAAGTTTTAAGGTTAGGGTTAGGATTCGAATTAGGGCTAGGGTTATGTCTAGGTGTAGTGTTAGGGTTTGGTTTAAGTTAAGGTTTAGGGTTATGGCTGTTGCTCAGTTTTGTTTTAGTCCTAGGTTTAGGGTTTGGGCTAGTTATAAGATTAGCATTAGGGTTAGGGCTAGTGTTAGTGTTAGGCTTAGGCTTTGCGTTAGGGTTAGATTTGGATTTAGCATTAGATCTAGGATTAGGGCTAGGTCTAACGAAAGGACAATGTTCAGGGCTAGGGTTATGGTTACAGTAACAGATAGGTTTAGAACTAGGTCTAGGACTAGGGTGAGAGTTAGAGTTAATCTTAGGCCTAGGGTTTTGGTTATTTTTAGGGATAGGGCTAAGTTATGGCTAGAATTAGGGCAAGAGTTAGAGTTAGTCTTAGGCCTAGAGTTTTGGTTAGTTTTAGGGATAGGGCTAAGTTAGGGCTAGGATTAGGGCTAGGGTTATTGTTCAACTTAGGCCTAGTGTTAGGGCTAGGGTTATAGTTAATTTTAGGGTAAGGTATGTTGTTATAGCTAGGTTTAGAGGTAGGGTGAGGGTTAGAATTTGGTTTAGGACTAGGGTTAGGGTTAGGGTTATGATTAAGGCTAAGTTTAGGTCTAGGATGAGTCCTAAGGTTAGTTGTAGGGTTAGGTCTAGAATTAGGGCTATGGCTTAGGTCTAGTGTTACAGTTTGGGGTAGATTTAGGGTTAGGTTTGTGTCTAGGTCTACTGTAAGTTTTAGACTTAGGGTAAGGGTCAGGTTTAGAGCTAGGTGTATTTTTACGGTCAGGATCAGGGTTAGGGTTTGTTTTCGGTTAAGGTTTAGGGATAGGGCTAAAATGAGCATTAGGGTTAGGGAAAGGGTTAGGGCAATTGACTGTGTTAGGTTTAGGTTTCAGGGAGGGTTTAGGGCAATGGAGAGCTTTAGGGTTAGCAAAAGGGTTAGGGTTATGCCTAGGGTTAGCATTAGGATTAGGGTTATCATAAGGATAATATATAGGTTTAGAGCTATGGTTAGGGCTAGGGTTAGGTTAGGATTAGGGTTAAAGTTTGGTTAGTTTTGAGTTAGGGCTAGTAACCCTAGCTTAGGGTAGGATTAGAGTTCGATTTAGGGTAAAGGTTAGGTTTGTGCAAGGGTTAGGCCTAGGACAAGGGTTAGGCTTAGTGTTATTGTCAGGGTTAGTTATAGGGTTAGGGCTAGGGTTTTCCTTAGGGTTAGCATTAGGTTTAGGGTAATAGATTGGGTTAGATGTAAGGTTAGCTTTATGGTTAAGGTCAGGTTTAGATTTAAGTTTAGTTTTAGGGCTAGGTTTACTGTTGGTTTTAAGGTAAAATTTAGGTTTTGAGTTAGGGTTAAGGCTATCGCAAGTTGGAGATTTAGGGTTAGGTCTATGGATCAGTTTATGCTTTGGGTTAGGGTTTCGGTTAGGGTTAGGGATAGAGTTATTATTAGGGTTAGGGTTAGAGTTAGGATAATGCCTAGGGTTAGAGCTAGTTTTAGGTTTAGGGTTAAGATTAGGATTAGGGCTATCGTTAGGGTTATGGTTAGGAATAGTGCTAGGGTCATGTTTGGGCTAAGGGTTAGTCTTTGAGCTAGGGTTAAGACTAAGGTGAGGGTTAAGGTAGGGTTGTGCTTAGGGTAGGTTTAGGCCTCTTAGGGTTAGGGTTATTTAAGTTTTGTGTTAGATTTAGGCCTAAGGGTAGTGCTATGTGTAATGTAAGATCTAGGGTTCTGATTAGAGCTAGTTTTAGGGTTAGGCTTAATGCTAGGTCTAGTGTTAGGTTTAGATTTGGGTTAGGGTCAGGTATATAACTAGGTTTAATGTTAATATCAGGGCCATTGTTCAGGTTAAAGTTAGGGTTAGGGTGAAAGCCAGAATAGGACTAGGGTTAGGTCTAGTTGTAGGGTTAGTATTTGGTTTAGGTTAAGGGTTATGGTTAGGGCTAGGACTATGTTTTTGTTTAGGTCAAGGGATTGAGTAATTAGGACTAAGTTTAGGTCTAGGGCTAGTGTTAGGGTTAGGTTTAGGTATAAATTTACTGGTAGGGATAGTTTCAGGTTTCGGTTTAGGGTCAAATTTAGACCTATAATTAGTGTTAGTGTCAGAATAAAGGTGAAAGTTAGGGTGAGGTTTTAGGTTAGGGTTAGATCTAGAATGAGGCTCTTGTTAGGACTAGTAATAGGGTTATTATTTTGGATTGGCTAAGGATTAGGATTAGAACTAGAGTTAGCATTATGAATAGGGTTTGTTTTGTGGTAATGGATATGTTTAGAGCTAGGGTTAGGGCTAGGATTAGAGTTAGGTTTAGGGCTAGTTTTAGGGTTAGGGTTAGTGTTAAATCTA
>NW_026695148.1:0-15962 GCF_021218885.2 Marmota monax | reverse complement strand
TAAGTTTGGAGCCATTAGCCAAGTAGGTATGACAATTTCCTTGCCAGCGTACCCCATGTTGCAGTGACATTGAATGTAGGTGACCTTGCTCAAGGACCAAGGTGGATTATGGTGTTCCTGGTTTAAGATAATCGTGTTTAGGGCATTCCCAGGTTAGGTTCCAGGTTTAAGGTTTAAGATTATTCCTGCTGGGAATAGGGCGTATCCTGCTGCCTGAGTTCCCCTTGAGTTCTCACGGGATTTAGACAGTATTTTTTGGGAGACAGAAGTCCAGTGGAGGTGAATTTGGGCAGAGAACGTGAATTTTGGGCAGAGGACGTGGATTTCCCCAGAACGTGATTGTAGATGGCTGGTGTGAGTTCGGGAATAAAGAGTTGCTGTTTGAATCTACAAGCTGTGTGGTGGCTTGTGATTGTGTGCCCAGCCAGACTGTGGCATTTGTGCCCAGCCAGACTGCGGCATTTGGTGGCCCATATGAGGAACTTCTGAAGCCTGGAGGTAAGTGAAATTGCTTGCCCCCGAGGAAGAGTGAAAGAATGGGTGACCAATTCAAAAAACAATGTGTTATTGTTTTGATTTATTTTGTTTTTGTTTCCAGCTGCCTGTTCTTAGAACTTTCTCAGGCAAACTGGGGAAAATGGTTGACGCAAGATTTTAAGTTGTTTGCCTCTGAGGAAGAGAAATTGTTAGAGGAAGGAGGCACCCCAGTAAGACCAACAACAGTTAGGGCATATGTTGATACAATACAAAAATGTAGAACATGGCTTTTTAAAGACGAGTTATTAAGTATATCAATGGGACCATCATGGTATCCGGTAGAAAGATTTTTCTTCAACAAGAAAAAGATGGCTAATTCTGTTTACTATGCTTGTCTAAGATCTTGGTTTTTACAGACATCTGATTAATTTACAAAGCTAAAGTGTTAAAATATCAACCACTAAATATGAATTCAAGTACTCTTATTAAGTTCCATAAGGTAATATATTTAAACATTATGTGTGTTTTCATAAATTGGTGAATGGAAAAGTTTAATATTGCTTTGTGTGTGTGTCTTTGCTAAATCAAGGTTACTAAGTGTTAAGATTCTATCATGTGTAATTTATATACAAAGATTATAAGAAGTTTCATTTGGGTTTCAATTATAGTATTATAGTATCATAAAAAACATGAAAGTCTTTCATCTTATTAAAGTGGAGTAATTTGTCTAAATCAGAAATTTTATAAGAGTGGTTTCAAAATGTAAATTTATAAAAAGGGTTAACGGTTAAAAAAGAGAGAAAGATTCAAGATGTGGAAATATATTTTAATATAAAAGGTTAAAGGAAAAAGAAATGTTTCTAGATGAGATAATCTCTGTGTGGTAAAGTAAAAAGTTGTAAATGCCATTTAAAAAGATTTTGAGGAAACTAGACTTACTTCAAAAGCTTGAGAAAGAAAGAAAGAAGAAAAAGGTATTTGTACATGGCAGATTGAGACAAAGCTTCTCAATGGAGTTTTTAAAAAAAGCCTTTGGTTGAAGGGCAGCCATGTAAACTAACATTGAAGCAATTTAAACAAAATCTAAGCCTCGTTTAAAAAAGTGAAGTTGTAGGTGGTGAAAAATTACATTTAAAAGTACAGTATAGATGATAATTAAAAGGTTAAATTGAAGGTGGTTAAGATACCTTCATGGCAGAAAAAAGATTGCTTTATTTCATCATTTGAAGCCTAGTTAATCTTAAAGGAATTACTTAAAAAAATGGGAAGATAATAGGATAAAAGATATTTAGATAAAGAAGATTAAAAATTTAAAGTGAAAAACTTTAAAGACAGAAGTATAGAAAGTTAAAATGAAAAAAGATAAAGAAGATGTAGAAAGATAGAAAAAATGTAGGAAGACAAGAATTTTAAACCCACAAAATAGGAAGAAAGAAAAAAAAACTAGGAGGAAAATAAGCAACTAAGGGTAAATATACAAACCTTAAAAACAAACAAACAAACAAACAAAAAACTAGAAGATAGAAATAAGATAAAAAATGGTTGAAAATGTCAAGTAAGGTATTTCAGATAGAAAAATGCAAAAAGCTAGACAACTATTAGATACAGACATATACTTATTAAAGCAAAAAGAGGGAATTGGAAAGGGGTATATATCCCCCAAAGAAAAACTTAAAATAACCCTTTTTACTCTAAACTTTTAAAATTTGGATTCATCAGGACTTAGTGCTGCAGAAAGGCATATGTATCCAAAAAATATACATAAGCCTAAGGTACTTTGGAAAGATATTCTAACAGGACAATGGAAAGGTCCTGACCCAGTGATTGTCTGGAGTCGGGGTTTTGTTTGTGTGTTTCCACAGGGAGAACAGCAGCCGATTTGGATTCCAGAGAGATTAACTAAAACAATTTCTACAGATCGAAAAGAAGATGATTTGACTCAAATCCATAACAGCTGATATCCAGAGATCCAGCTTGGGTATTCTTACATCTGCAACAGTGATTAACCAGTGATGTAATTTTTATTTCCTTGCCAGTGCACCCCATGTTAATTGTGGTAATGCTGGCATATCTTTGCTGATGGTGTCAGTGATGCAATTTTTCCAAAGGAGCAGTCAATTGGCTTGGTGTCGTGGCATTTCTGTATCCTCCTCCCTTCTGCTAGTGATGGTCTAAAATTTGGGGGCCAATGGCTGTATGCTGGACCGGTAGTCAGTGACGGGTATGATCCAATTGCAGTGGTATCAACCTAAGACAGGAGGCTGACGCCTAAAGGTCAGTTTTACGATGATGGGTAAGAACCATATGTTGAATTGGACAACCTACCAGGCACGGTCCTTAAGCCACATTGCTTGTTGTTTAATTAATCAGAAGGGGGGAGATGCTGGGAGCCATTAGCCAAGTAGGTATGACAATTTCCTTGCCAGCGTACCCCATGTTGCAGTGACATTGAATGTAGGTGAGCTTGCTCAAGGACCAAGGCGGATTAGGGTGTTCCTGGTTTAAGATAATCGGTTTTAGGGCATTCCCAGTTTAGGTTCCAGGTTTAAGGTTTAAGATTATTCCTGCTGGGAATAGGGCGTATCCTGCTGCCTGAGTTCCCCTTGAGTTCTCACGGGATTTAGACAGTATTTTTTGGGAGACAGAAGTCCAGTGGAGGTGAATTTGGGCAGAGAACGTGAATTTTGGGCAGAGGACGTGGATTTCCCCAGAAAGTGATTGTAGACGGCTGGTGTGAGTTCGGGAATAAAGAGTTGCTGTTTGAATCTACAAGCTGTGTGGTGGCTCGTGATTGTGTGCCCAGCCAGACTGTGGCATTTGTGCCCAGCCAGACTGCGGCAAGATTCATGTTTATATCTAGGGTTATATTTAGGGTCAGGGTCAAGTTCAGGGTTTGGGTTAGGTTAGGGTTTCGGTTTAGGGTAATGACAGCGTTAGTTTTAGGGTTTAGGTTTGGTTTAGTGAAATGGATAGGGTTAGGTTTTAGGCCTAGGGTTAACTTAAGAGTTAGGGTTATTGTTAGGCTAATGGATAGGTTTAAACCTAAGGTTAGGGCTAGGGTTATGTATAGGATTAGGGCTGGTTTGGGGTTAGGGTTAGGTTTAAGTTTAGTGTTAAAGTTAGTTTTACTACTCGGTTTAAAAGCTAGGTTTTGGGTTAGGTTAGGGCTAGGGTTAAGGCTATGGCTAATACGAAGTAGGGTTATGATTAACGCTAGTTATAGGGTTAGGGTTAGGGCTACTTCTAGTGTTAGGTTGAGGTTTAGGGTGATGATGATGTTTAGAGCCAGGGTTAGGGTTAGAGTAAGAGTCAGGGTCAGGGTTAGTTTTCGGGTTAGGGTTAGGAGTAGAATTAGGATATGGTTAGGGCTAGGTATAGGGTTAGGGTTTGGTTTAGGATAAGGGTTTGGGTTAAGGCTATGGCTTGGTTTTGTTTTAGGGCTAGGTCTAGTGTTAGGGCTAATTTTAGGATTAGCATTAGCATTAGGGCTAGTGTTATGTTTAGGTTTAGGCTTAGGTTTAGGGTTAGATTTAGAGTTAGCGTTAGATCTAGTGTTATGGCCAGGGCAATGAATACGGCTATGGTTAGACCAAAAGTTGTGGCTAGGATTAGGGTTCTAGTAAGGGATATGTTTGGAAGTAGGGTTAGGGTGAGAGAGTTAGAGTTAGTCTTTGGGGTGGATTAGGGTTAGGGTTAGGGATAGGGCTAAATTAGGGCTAAGATTAGGGCTAGAGTTAGTGTTAGGTTTAAGTCTAGGGTTCAGGTTAGGGATAAATTTAAGGCTATGTTTAGGGCTAGGATAAGGGCTAGGGTTTGTGTTAGGGTTAGGGATAGGATTATGGCTAGGCTTAATATCACGTCTTGGGTTAAGGTTAGGAATAGATTTAGGGTTAGTTTTATGGCTAGGTCTAGTGTAAGTGTTAGGTAGGGTAAGAGTCAGGATTATAGCTAGGGGAATTATTAGGGTCACGGTTTGTATTAGGGTTTGGTTATGTTTGAGTTTAGGGTTCAGGCTTGAATTAGCATTCGGGTTAGGGTTAGTGTAATAATTGGATTAGGTTTAGGGTTCAGGGTAGGTTAGGGTAATTGATAGGTTTGGGAAAAGCAATAGGGTTAAGGTTAAGTCTAGGGTTAGAATTATGGTAAGGGTTATGTTTAGGGTAATGGATACAGTTAGAGTTAAGGTTAGGGCTAGGGTTATGGTTAAAATTAGGTCTTGTGTTAGGGTTAAGGTGAGGATTTGAACTAGGATTAGGTTTAGGGTTTTGTTTTTTTTAAATTTTTTATTGTTGGCTGTTCAAAACATTACATAGTTTTTGATATATCATATTTCACACTTTGATTCAAGTGGGTTATAAGCTCCCATTTTTACCCCATATACAGATTGCAGAATCACATCTGTTACACATCCATTGATTTACATATTGCCATACTAGTGTCTGTTGTGTTCTGCTGCCTTTCCTATCCTCTACTATCCCCCCTCCCCTCCCCTCCCCTCCCCTCTTCTCTCTCTGCCCCCTCTACTGACATTCATTTGTCCCCCTTGTATTATTTTTCCTTTTCCCCTCACTTCCTCTTGTATGTACTTTTGTATAACTCTGAGGGTCTCCTTCCATTTCCATGCAATTTCCCTTCTCTCTCCCTTTCCCTCCCACCTCTCATCCCTGTTTAATGTTAATCTTCTTCTCATGCTCTTCGACCCTACTCTGTTCTTAGTTACTCTCCTTATATCAAAGAAGACATTTGGCATTTGTATTTTAGGGATTCGCTAGCTTCACTTAGCATAATCTGCTCTGGCATAAGGGTTAGGTTCTGAGCTATGGTTAGGGCTATGCTGAGAGTTAGGTTTAGAATTAGGTCTAGGGATAGGATTATTGTAAATTTTGGGTTAGGGTTGGTGTTAGGATTAGACCTAGGTTAAGTGTTAGGGTCAGAATAAGGATCAGGGTTGGGTTAGGGTTTGGGATGGTGTTAGAGCTAAAACAAAGGCTAGGGTTAGGACTATTAATAGGGTTAGGGTTTTGGTTAGTCTAAAAACTAGAGATAGGTCTAGGGTTACTCTTCGGTTTAAAATTTCACTTAGGGTAAGGGACTGATTTATATCTAGGGTTAGGGCTATGGTTAGGGTTAGAATTAGAATTAAAGCTAGGTTTAGGGCTCGGTTTATGGCTACTTTTGTGTTAGGGTTAGGGCTAGGATTAGGGCAACTGCTAATATAAGAACAAGGGTTACCATTAGGGTTAGTTTTAGGGTTAGGGTTAGGGGTAGTTTGAGAGCTAGTTTTAGGATTTAGGTTAAGGTGATATTTATAGCTATGGTTCTTGTTAGGAAAGGAGTCAGGGTCAGGGTTAGTTTTAGGGTTAGCGTTAAGAGTCGAATTAGGGCTATTGTTAATGTTAGTGTTCGGTTTGAGTTTTGGGAAGTGTTTAGAACTAGGGTGAGTGGGTAAGGATTAGTTTTAAGGTGAGGCTTAGGACTCGAATTAGGCCTAGGTTTAGGTCTAGGTGAAGTGATAGTGTTTGGTTTAAGTTAAGGTTTAGGTTTAGGGCAATTGCTCAGTTTTGGTGTACTGCTAGGATTAGGGTTAGGGCAAGTTTTCTGATTAGCATTAGGGTTAGGGATAGTGTTAGTGTTAGGCTTAGGCTTAGGTTTAAGATTAGATTTAGAGTTATAATTAGGGCTGGAACTCACTATTGACAAGTGTTAGGGCTAGTGTGAGGTTTATGGTAGCAGATATGGTTACAACTAGGGCTAGGGCTAGGGCAAAAGTTAGAGTTAGTCTTAGGGCTAGGGTTAGGTTAGGGTTAGAGATAGAGCTAAATTAGGGCTAGGATTAGGGCTAGGTTTTGTGTTTAGCTAAAACCTATGGTTAGGGTTATGGTTAGGTTTAAATTCAGGGTAAGAGATGACATTATATGTAGGTTTAGGGGTAGGGTGAGCGTTAGAATTAGGGTAAGGGGTAGGGCTAGAGATAGGGTTATGATTAAGGCTAGGTTTAAGACAAGAATGAGGGCTAGTTGTGTTTATAGGGTTAGGTCTAGGATTAGGACTAGGGCTAATTTCAGGTCCAGAATAATAGTTAAAGATAGTTTTAGGTTTAGGTTTATGGCTATGTATAGGCTAGGGGTTAGGTGTTGGGTTATGGTCAAGTTTAGAGCTTGTGGTATTATTAGGGTCAAGGTCTGAGTTAGGGTTTGAGATAGGTTAAGGTTTCAATTTGGGGCTTTAATTAGTTTTAGGTTTAGTGTTAGGGTAATGATAGGGTTAGGTTTAGGATTCAGGTTAGTTTTAGGGAAATGGAAGAGTTAGGATTTGGGATAGGGTTAGATTTATGCTTAGGGTTATCATTAAGGTTTGAGTTATGGTTATGTTAATGGATGGAGTTACAGATCAGTTTAAGGCTAAAGTTATGGTTACAATTAGGGCTAGGGTTATATTAGGTTTAAAGCTAGGGTTAGGGCTCTGATTAGGCCTAGGTTTTGGGTTATGTTAGAGTTAGGGTTAGGGTAAGTGCTAATATAAGTACTAGGTTTAGGTTTAAGGCTAGTTTTAGGGTTTGAATGCTAGGTTTAGTATTAGGGTTAGATTTACTGATACGGTGATGTTTAGAGCTAGAAGTGTTAGGGTTAGTGTCAGGTTCAGGGTTAGTTTAAGAGTTCGGCTTCCAACTCACATAAATCTAGGTTTAGGTCGAGGTGTAAGGTTAGGGTTTGGTTTAGGTTAATGTTTAGGGTTAGAACTATTGCTCAGTTTTTTTTTTTTTTTTTTTTTTTAGGGCTAGGACTAGCGTTAGAGCTCATTTTAGGATTAGTGTTATGGTTTGGGCTAGTGTTAGGTTTTGGCTTAGGCTTTGGGTTAAGGCTAGTTTTAGAGTTACATTTTGCCTAAGGTTAGTGCTAAGGATAAGTATTGGGAAAGGGTTAGCACTAGGGTTAGGGCTAGGGTTAGGTTGATGGTAAGGGATAGGGTTAGAATGAGTGATAGGGCTAGTATGAGAGAGTTAGTCTTAGGGCTGATGTTAGGGTTAGGTTTATGGATAGGGCTAAATTATGGCAAGGGTTATGTTTGGGCTAGTTTTAGGATTAGGCTTAGACATCGAGTTAGGTTTAAATTTAGAGTTAGATTTTGATCTAGGATTAGTTCTAGGGCTAAGAATAAGGCAAGGGTTGCCACTAGGGTTAGGGTTAGAGTTAGGTTTTAATTAAGGGTAAGGGATGTGGTTATAGCTAGGCTTAGGGAAAGGGCGAGGGTTAGTATTAGGGTTAAAACTAGGGTTAGAATTAGGGTTATGATTAAGGCTATGTTTATGGCTATGATGAGGACTAGGATTTGTTTTAGGGTTTGGGATAGTATTAGGGCTATGGCTAATGTCAGGTCTTGGGTTACAGTTAGGGGTAGATTTAGTGTTAGGTTTATGGCTTGGTCCTGTGTAAGGGTTAAGTTTTTGGTTAGGGTCAGGTTTAGATCTAGGGTTATTTTAAGAATCAGGGTTAGGATTAGGGTTTGGGTTAAGTTAGTGTTTAGGTGCAGGGTTCGAATTAGTGTTAGATTTTGTGTTAGGGTAATGACATGGTTAGGTTTAGTGTTTAGGTTTGGTTTAGTGTAATGTATAGGGTTAGGGTTAGGCCTAGGGTTATCAGAAGGGTTAGGGTTATCATTAGGGTAATGGATAGGGTTAGCCCTAAGGTTTGGGGTAGGGTTATGTATAAGATTAGGGCTAGTGTTTGGGTTAGGGTTAGGTTTAAGTTTAGGGTTAAAGTTAGATTTAGGACTAAGATTAAGGGTAGGTTTGGGGTTAGGTTAGGGCTAGGGTTAAGGCTACCCCTAATGTATGAAGTAGCTTTATGATTACAGCTAGTTATAGGTTTAGAGTCTGGTGTTAAGGTTAGGTTTATGGTGATGATGATGTTTAGAGCCAGGGTTAGTGTTAGGGTCAGAGTCAGGGTCAGGGTTAGTTTTCAGGTTAGGGTTAGACTATAATTAGAGATAAGGTTAGGGCTAGGTGTAGGGTTAGGATTTGTTTTAAGTTAAGGGTTAAGGTTAGGGCTATGACTTGGTTTTGTTTCAGGGCTAGGGGTAGGGTTAGGGCGAGTTTTATGATTAGACTTAGCGTTAGGACTAGTGTAAGTGTGAGATTTAGGCTTAGGTTAAGGATTAGGGATAAGAGTACAGTTATGGATAGGTTTAGACTGAGGGTTAGGGTTAAATTTAGACTTAGGTTTAGATCTAGGTTTTGTGATAGGGCTAAATATAGGTCTAGGGTAGGGCTACATTTAGGGCTAGGTATATGGTGATGGTAAGGGATAAGGTTACAACTAGGTATAGGGTTAGTGTGAGAGTTAGAGTTGGTCTTAGGGCTAGGGTTAGGGTTTGGGATAGGGCTAAATTAGGGCTTGGATTAGAGCTACGGTTAGTGTAAGGGTTAGGCCTAGGGTTAGGGCTAGGTGTAGTGTTAGGTTAGGTTTAGGGTAAGGGATGTCAGTATAGCTAGTTTTAGGACTAGTGTGAAAATTAGGGTTAAGGTTAGGGTGAGGGTTATGATTAAGATGAGGTTCCTTGCTAGGATGTGGGCTAAGTTTTGCATTAGGTTTAGAGCTAAATTAGAGCTAAGGCTAATGTCAGGTCTAGGGTACGGTTAGAGATGGTTTAAGGGTTAGGTTTATGGCTAGATCTATTGTAAAGTTTAGGTTTCCTGTTAGGGTCACATTTAGAGATATGGGTATTATTGGGGTAAGGGTCAGGATAGGGTTTTTATTAGATTACGGTTTAGGGTTAAGGCTCAACTTATCATTATGGTTAGGGATAGGTTAAGGATAGTTTTAGGTTTAGAGTTGAGGTTAGGTGTGGGATAATAGATAGGGTTAGGGTTAAGTACAGGATTAGGGTTCAGTCTAGGGTTAGCGTAAGGGTTAGTGTTATCATTAGGGTAATGTGGTAGGGCTAGTGTTATGCTTAGGATTAGGTCTAGGGTTAGGCCTAGGTTTAGGGTTAGGGCTAATTTTAGGGTTATGGTTAGCTTTAGTGTTAAAGCTAGGGTAGGGCTTGGGTTAGGGCTAGGTATTGCAATAGGTTGGGGATATGGAAAATGAAAGAAATTTGTTATGATTAGGGGTAGTTTTAGGGTTAAAGTTAGAGCTAAGTATACTTTTAGGGTTAGGTTGAGGGTTAGAGTCATGTTTAGAGATAGCGTTAGTGTTACTGTCAGGCTCAGTGTTCAGTTTAGCGTTATGGTTAATGGGAAAGCCAGAATTAGGACTTGGGTTAAGACTAGTGGAATGGTTAGTTTTTGGCTTTAGGCTAAGGGTTATTATTAGGTGTAGAGCTAAGTTTTTCTTTAGGTCTAGGGCTAGAGTTATGGATAGATTAGGATTAGGTTTAGGTCTAGGGCTAGTGTTAGGGTTAGGTTTATGTATAAGGTTACAAATAGGGCTAATGTTACGGTTCGGTTTAGGGTTAGGTTCAGGTTTAGACCTATGATTAGTGTTAGGGTCAGAATAAGGGTCAGGGTTAGGGTTAGGGTTTGGGTTATGGTTAGAGCAAGAATGAGGGCTAGGGTTAGGACAACTAATAAGGTTAATGTTTGGGTTAGGTTGAGGAATTGAATAGGGATCAGGATTATTATTAGCATTAGGTTTAGGGTTTGGCATAGGGTAAGGTGTAGGGTTAGAGCTAGGGTTAGGGCCAGGGTTAGGGTTCAAGCTAGGCTTAGGGCTCAGATTAGGGATAGTTTTGTGTAAGGCTTATGGCTAGGCTTAGAGCAATGGCTAATGTAAGAACTATGGTTTTTAGGGTTAGTTTTAAGGTTATGGTTAGGGGTTAAACCTCTAATGTTAGGATTAGATTTAAGGTTAGGGTGAAATATAGAGCTGTGTTTGTGTTAGGTTAATAGTCAGGGTCAGGTTTAGTTTTAGCGTTAGGGTTAGGACTCGAATTAAGTCTAGCATTACTGTAAGGTTTTGGTTTAAGGTTAGGGTGGTGTTTAGAGCTAGGGTGAGAGGATATGAGTCAGAGTTAGGGATAGTATTTAGGTTAAGATTAGGACTTAAATTAGGGCTAGGCTAAGGTCTAGGTGTAGTGTTAAGGTTTGGTTTAAGTTAAGGTTTAGGGTTAGGGCTCTTGCTCGGTTTTGCCTTACTGCAAGGGTTAGTGTTATGGCTAATTTTATGATTAGTGTTAGGGCTGGTGTTAATGTTAGGCTTAGGCTTAAGTTTAGGGTTAGATTTAGAGTTAAGGTTACAATAGGGTTAGGACTAGGAATAAGGATTTGGCAATGGTCATGGCTAGGTTTAGGGATAGATTTAGGATTACGGTAATGGATAGGGTTAGAAGAAGGAATAGGGCTACTGTGAGAGAGTTAGTCTTAGGGCTAGGGTTAGGGATAGGGATAGGGATAGGGTTAAATTAGGGCTAGGATTAGCGCTGGGATTAGTGTTCACTTTAGGCCTAGGGTTAGGGTTAGGGTTATGTTTAAGTTTAGGGTAAGGAATGGCATTAGAGCTAGGTTTAGAGATAAGGTGAATGTTAGAATTAGAGTTAGGGCTATGGTTAGGGTTAGGGTAAAGATTAGGGCTAGGTTTGGGGCTACGATGAAGGCTATGCTTTATTTTAGTTTTAGCGCTAGGATTAGGGCTAGGGCTAATATCAGATCTAGGGTTATGGTTAAAGATAGTTTTAGGGTTAGGTTTATGCCTACATATAATGTAAGGGTTAGGTTTAGAGCTAGGGTCAAGGTCTGGGTTAGAAGTTTATGATGGGTTAAGGTTTAAAGTTAGGGCTCGAGTTAGCATTATGGTTAGTGTTAGTGTAATTATAATATGAGGTTTAGGGTTTAGGTTTAGTTTAGAATAATTCATTGGTTTAGGATTAGGGATAGGGTTAGGTTTAGGCCTAGAGTTATGGTTATTGCAATGGATAGGTTTAGAGATAAGTTTAGGGCTAGTGTTATGGTTTTGATTAGGGTTAGGGTTAGGATTAGGTTTAGGGTTAAAGCTAGGTTAGGGCTTGTATTAGGGCTAGGTTTTCTGTTAAGGTAGTGTTAAGGTTAGGGGTAAGGTGAATATAAGTATCAGGGTTAAAATTAGGGTTAAATTTAGGGTTAGGGTTAGTGGTAGGTCTAGTGTTAGGTTTAGGGTTAGGGTTAGGGTGATGTTTAGACTAGGGTTAGTATTATGGTCAGAGTTAGGGTCAGTGTTAGTTCTAGCTTTCAGCTTAAAACTAGAATTAGAGCTAAGGTTAGGGTTAGGGTTAAGGTTTGGTTTAGGTTAAGGGTTAGAGTTAGGGCTATGTCTCGGTTTTGATTTAGGGCTAGGGTTAAAGTTAGATTTAGAGTTAGGGTTAGGGTTAGGCTTAGGGTTAGGGTTTGATTTAGAGTTAAAATTAGATCTATGTTAGAGCTAGAGCTAATGATAGGGCAAGAGTTAGGGCTGGGTTTAGGGCTAGATTAGCATTCCAGTAAGAGATATGGTTAGAACTAGGGATGGGGCAAGGGTGAGAGTTAGATTTGTCATAGGGCTAGGCTTTGTTCTAGGGTTATGAATAGGACTAAATTAGTGCTAAGATTAGGGCTAGAGTTAGTTCCTGGGTTAGGCCTAAAGTTAGGTTTAGGGTTAGGATTAAGGCTAGATTTAGGGCTAGGATAAGGGCTTGGGTTTGTGTTAGGTTTAGGGCTAGGATTACACTATGGCTAATGTCAGGTCTAAGCTTATGGTTGGGGATAGTTTTAAAATTAGTGTTATGGCTAGGTCTAGTGTAAGGGTTAGGTTTAGTGTAAAAGTCATCCTTAGAGCTAGGAGATTTATTAGGGTCAGGGTCCGTGTTAGAGTTTGTTTGAGATTAGGTTTTAGGGTTAGGGTTTGAATTAGCACTAGGTTGTGGGTTAGGGTAATGATAGGGTATTGTTTAGAGTTAACATTAGGTTTAGGGTAATTGATAGGTTTAGTGTTAGCAATAGGGTTAAGGTTAGGCCTAGGGTTCACATTAGGGTAAGGGTTATGGTTAGTATAATGGATAGGATTAGAGTTCAGTTTAGGGCTAGGTTCATAATTAAGAATAGGTCTTGAATTAGGGTTAGGGTTAGGGTTAAAACTAGGGTTAGGCTTAGGTTTATGTTTAGCATAAGTGTTCGGTTTTGAGCTATGGTTAGGGCTAGGGTGAGGATTAGGTTTAGGGTTACTTCTAGGGATAAGATTATAGTATTCATAGGGTTAGGGTTAGGATTAGGGATAGGGACATCATTAGGGATAGGGTTAGGGTTAGGGTAATGTAAATGATTATATGTAGATTTAGGGGTATGTTTAAAGTTAGATTGAAGTTATGCTTAGAGTTAAGGCTATGGTTATGTTTACGTTTATAGTAAGGGTTAGGGGTTGAGCTAGGGTTCGGTCTATGGCAAGTGTGAGGTTTAAGGTTAGGTCTTGGGTTAGTTTTCCAGTTTGGTTTAGGTTTAGTATTAAGCCTAGGATTATCAATAAAGTTACGTTTAGGTTTAGAGTAATGGGTAGGGTTATAGCTAGGTTTAGGGCTAGGGTTAAGGTTAGAATTAGGGCTAGGTTTAGCGTTAGATTGATCAATAGGTGTATGTTTAAGTTTAGAGAAATGTTTACACTTTGAGCTAGGATTAGGACTAAGGCGAGAGTAGTTAGGTTAGGGTTAGGGCTAGTGTTAGGTTTAGGGTTATGCTTAAGGCTTGATTTAGGCTTAGGACTAGCTCTAGATTTGTGTTAGGTTTAGGGCTAGGGTTAGGGCTATGGGTAATGTAAGAGGTAGGGTTATGTTCAGGGCTAGCTCTAGGGTTAGTGTTATGGTTAGGTATGTTGTTAGGTTTAGAGAAGTGCTAGGTTTACTCTTAGTGTTCGGTTTAAGGTGAGGGCTGTTTTTAGAGCTAGGGAGACTTTTAGGATATCAGTCACGTCAGGGTTTGCTTTAAGGTTAGGGTTATGATTTGAATTAGGGCTAGGGTTACTGTTAGGGTTTGGTTTAAGTTTAGTGTGGTCTTTAGAGCTAGTTTCAGTGTTAGGATATGAGTCACGGTCAGGGTAAGTTTTAAGGTTAGGGTTAGGACTCGAATTAGAGCTATGGTTATGTCTAGGTGTAGTGTTAGGGTTTGGTTTAAGTTAAGGTTTAGGGTTATGGCTGTTGCTCAGTTTTGTTTTAGTCCTAGGTTTTAGGGTTTGGGCTAGTTATAAGATTAGCATTAGGGTTAGGGGTAGTGATAGTGTTAGGCTTAGGCTTTGGGTTAGGATTAGATTTGGATTTAGCATTAGATCTAAAATTAGGGATAGGTCTAACGAAAGGGCAATGTTCAGGGCTAGGGTTATGGTTACAGTAACAGCTAGGTCTAGGACTAGGGTGAGAGTTAGAGTTAATTTTAGGCCTAGGGTTTTGGTTAGTTTTAGGGATAGGGGTAAGTTAGGGCTAGGATTAGGGCTAAGGTTATTGTTTAGCTTAGGCCTAGTGTTAGGGCTAGGGTTATAGTTAATTTTAGGGTAAGGTATTTTGTTATAGCTAGGTTTAGAGGTAGGGTGAGGGTTAGAATTTGTGTTAGGACTAGGGTTAGGGTTATGATTAAGGCTAAGTTTAGGGCTAGGGTGAGTCCTAAGGTTAGTTGTAGGGTTAGGTCTAGAATTAGGGCTAGGGCTTATGTCAGGTCTAGCGTTACAATTTTGGGTAGATTTAGGGTTAGGTTTGTGTCTAGGTCTAGTGTAAGTTTTAGGCTTAGGGTAAGGGTCAGGTTTAGAGCTAGGTGTATTTATAGGATCAGGATCCTGGTTAGGGTTTGTTTTAGGTTCAGGTTTAGGGATAGGACTAAAATGAGCATTAGGATTAGGGTAAGGGTTAGGGCAATTGACTGTGTTAGGTTTAGGTTTCAGGGAGGGTTTAGGTCAATGGAGAGCTTTAGGGTTAGCAAAAGGGTTAGGGTTATGCCTAGGGTTAGCATTATGATTAGGGTTATCATAAGGATAATATATAGGTTTAGAGCTATGATTAGGGCTAGGGTTAGGTAAGGATTAGGGCTAGAGTTAGGTTAGGTTTTGAGTTAGGGCTAGTAAACCTAGCTTAAGGTAGGATTAGAGTTTGATTTAGGGTAAATATTAGGTTTTGTGCAAGGGTTAGGTCTAGGACAAGGGTTAGGCTTAGTGTTATGGTCAGGGTTAGTTATAGGGTTAGGGCTAGGGTTTCATTGGGGTTAGCATTAGGTTTAGGGTAATAGATTAGATTATATGTAAGGTTAGCTTTAGGGTTAAGGTTAGGTGTAGATTTAAGTTTAGTTTTAGGGCTAGGTTTACTGTTGGTTTTAAGGTAAAAATTAGGTTTTGAGTTAGGGTTAAGGCTATCACAAGTTGGATATTTAGGGTTAGGTCTAGGGATCGGTTTATGTTTTGGGTTAGGGTTTTGGTTAGGGTTAGGGATAGGGTTATTATTAGGTTTAGGATTAGAGTTAGGCTAATGCCTAGGGTTAGAGCTAGTGTTAGGTTTAGGGTTAAGGTTAGGATTAGGGCTATGGTTAGGGTTATGATTAGGAATAGTACTAGGGTCATGTTTGGGCTAAGGGTTAGTCTTTGAGCTAGGGTTAGGACTAAGGTGAGGGTTAGGTTAGGGTTAGCATTAAGACTGGGGTTAGGGTTAGGCTAGGGTTGTGCTTAGTATAGGTTTAGGCCTCTTAGGATTAGGGTTATTTAAGTTTTGTGTTAGATTTAGGCCTAGGGGTAGTGCTATGTGTAATTTAAGATCTAGGGTTCTGATTAGAGCTAGGTTTATGGTTAGGCTTAACGCTAGGTGTAGTGTTATGTTTAGGTTTTGGGTTATGGTCAGGTTTACAGCTAGGTTTAATGTTAGTGTCAGGGCCAGTGTTCATGTTAAAGTTAGGGTTAGGGTGAAAGCCAGAATATGACTAGGGTTAGGTCTAGTGGTAGGGTTAGTGTTTGGTTTAGGTTAAGGGTTATGGTTAGGGCTAGGACTATGTTTTTGTTTAGGTCAAGGGATTGAGTAATAGCTAGATTTAGGATTAGGTTTAGGTCTAAGGCTAGTGTTAGGGTTAGGTTTAGGTGTAAGTTTACTGGTAGGGATAGTTTCAGGTTTCGGTTTAGGGTCAAATTTAGACCTATAATTAGTGTTAGGGTCATAATAAGGGTGAAGGTTAGGGTGAGGTTTTAGGTTAGGGTTAGATCTAGAATGAGTGTCTTGTTAGGACTAGTTAAAGGGTTATGATTTGGGATTGGTTAAGGATTAGGATTAGGACTACAGTTAGCATTATGAATAGGGTTTGTTTTGGGGTAATGGATTTGTTTAGAGCTTGGGTTAGGGCTAGGATTAGGATTAGGTTTAGGGCTAGTTTAGGGTTAGGCTTAGTGTTAAATCTAGTGTTAGGGGTCCTGTAGGCTTCCAGGATTTGGCAATCTATCCCATCTTTCATCTCTGGGAAGTTTTCTAGGATTATTTCATTTAATAAGTTGTCCATTCCTTTGGTTTGATCCTCTGTGCCTTCT
>NW_026695147.1:0-62657 GCF_021218885.2 Marmota monax | reverse complement strand
GGATTAAGGCTAGTGTTAGGGTTAGGTTTTGGGTAATGGCAAGGGTTAGGGTTAGGTTTAGGTAAGTGTTAGGGCTAGAATTAGGTTTTTTCGTTAGGGTTAAATTTAGTGTTAGAGCTCCGATTAGGGATAAAATTTGGGTTAGGTTAAGGCTAGATTCAGGGCTTCAGCTAATGTAAGATCTAAGGTTATGATTAGAACTCATTTTAGGGTTAGGGTTAGGGCTAGGTATAGGGTTTGGTTTAGTTTTAGGTTTTGAGTGATGTTTAGAGCTAGGGTTAGTGTTAGGGTCAGAGTCAAGGTCAGGGTTTGTTTCAGGTTTAGTTATAGGACTCAAATTAAACCTAGTTTTAGTGCTAGGTGTAGGCTTAGGTTTTGGTTTTTGTTGAAGGTTAGGGTTAGGGCTATGGCTTGGTTGTTTAATAGGGCTAGGGCTAGGTTAAGGCTAATTTTAGGATTAGCATTAGTATTTCAGCTTGTGTTAGTGAGATGTTTAGCTTAGGGTTAGGTTTGATTTAGAGTCAGGCTTAGATATAGGATTAGGGCTAGAGCCAAGGTTAGGGCTAATATAAAGGCAAGTGATAGCAATATGGTAAGGGATAGGGTTAGCACTAGAAATATGACTAGGGCCAGAGTTAGAGTTAGTCTTAGGGCAAGGGTTAGGTTGGGTTTAAGGGTAAATTAGGGCTAGGATTATGCCTAGCTTTTGTATTAGTGTTAGGCCTAGTTTTAGACTTAGGTTTTGGTTTGGGGATAGGGTTAGTTTTAGAGGAAGGGATGGGGTTAGAGCTAGTTATAGATCTAGGTCGAAGGTTAGAATTTCGGTTAGGGCTAGGGTTATGGTTTGGTTTATTAATAAGGCTAGGTTTAGGGTTAGGATGAGGGCTAGGATTTGTTTTAGGGTTATGGCAAGAATTAGGGCTAGGGCTAGTGTCAGGACTATGATTACATTAGGGATACTTTGAGGGTTAGATTTATGGCTAGGTCTAGTGTAAGGGTTAGGTTTAGGGTAAGGGTCAGGTTTAGAGCTATGGGTATTATTACAGTTAGAATTAGGTTTGAGGTTTGGTTTATGTTAGGGTTTAGGTTTAGAGCTTGAATTAGCATTAGGGTTTGGTTAGGGTAATGATAGGTTTAGGTTTAGGGTTCATGTTATGTGTAGGGTAATTGATAGGGTTAGAGTTAGCAAAAGGGTTAGGGTTAGTCCTAGGGTTATGTTTGTGTTAGTATTAAAGCTAGATTTGGGGTTTGGATGAGGGCTAGGTTTTGTGTTAGGGTTAGGGCAAGTTTTAGAGATAGTGATGATGTCATTTTTAGGGTTACAGCTATGGATAGTTATATGGTTAGGTTCATGGCTAGGTCTAATATTAGGTTTAGGGTAAGGGCCAGGTTAAGGGTAAGGTGTATATTTAGGGTCAGGTTCAGCATTTTCTTTTGTGTTAGGTTAATTATTAAGATTATGGCTCTAATTAGCATTAGGTTTAAAATTAGGGTTAGGTTAATGGATAGGTTTAGGATTTAGTTTAAGATTAGGGTAATTGGTAGGGTTAGGGTTAGTGATAAGTTTAGGGTTAGGCCTAGGGTTAGGATTTGGGTTAGGGTTATAGTTAGGGTAATGAATAGCGTTAGTGCTAGGGTTAGGCCTAGAATTTTGGATAGAATTAGGGCTAGACTTAGTGTTAGGGTTAGGGCTATGGCTAGGGTTAGGGTTTGGGTTAGGTTTAGGGTACAGGATATATTTTGAGGTAGGGTTAGAGCTAGGTGAGGGTTAGGTTTAGGATTATGTCTAGGGTAAGATTTATGGTTAAGGTTAGGTTTAGTGTTAGAGTTAGGGCTAAGGTTATCTTTAGAGTTAGGGTAATGGATAGGGTTAGATTTCAGGTTATGGTTAGGGGTAGTGTTATGTTTAGGGTTAGTTTTAGGGTTTGGGCTATGGTTAGTGTCAGAGTAAGGGTTAGGTTTTTAACTAGGGTTAAGGTTACAATGAGGGTTAGGATTAGGGTTATGTCTACTATTAGGTTTACGATTCGTAATAGAGCTAGGTTTATCATTAGGTTTAAGTTTCAGTTTAGGGTAATGGATAATTTTAGAATAGTATTAGGCTAGTGTTAACATTATGATTAGGGATAGGATTAGGATTATGTTTAGGGATAGGGATGGGGTTATGTTTAGGGTTCGGTTTTGGGTTTTATCTATGTTTATGTCTAAGGCAAGGATTATTGTTAGTGTGAGGGTTAGGCTTAGGATAAGGGATAAGTTTAGGTTAGGGTTAGTGTTACATTTTGGGCTAGATTTAGGCCTAGGATTAGGGCTAGGTTTTGTGTTAGGTCTAGAGATAGTTTTAGTGCTATGATAAAGTAAGGATTATGTTTACCATTATGGCTAGGCCTAATGTTAGGTGTCGGTTTCAGTTAGGGTCCATTTTATAGCTAGGGTTAGTGTTAGTGTCAGGATCTGTGTTTGAATTAGGGTTAGGGTTAGGGCTAGATCCAGAATTAGGATTTGTTAGGTCTAGAGGTAAGTTTAGTGTTTGGCTTAGGTTATGGTTATCATTAGAGCTAGGGCTACGTTTTTGTTTTGGTCTTAGCTAAAGATATGTCTAGATTTAGGATTAGGTTTAATCTAGGGCTAGTTTTAGGGTTAGGTTTAGATATAGGATTATGGGTAGGGCTAGTGTTAGAATTTGGTTTAGATTTAGGGTCAGAATAAGGGTCAGGGATAGGGTTAGGATTTGGGTTGTGGTTATAACAAGAATGAGTGCTAGGGTTAGGACTAGTAATAGGCTTAGGTTTTGGGTAGACTAAGGATTAGTTTTAGGACTAGGGTTAGCATTAGGGTTTGGATTTGGCGAGGGTAAAGATAAGGTTAGAGGTAGGTTAGAGGTAGGGTTCAGGTTAGGGTTAGGGATAGTGTTAGGGTTAGGGTTAGGGTGAAAGCTACAGTTAGGTATCAGATTTGGGTTAGGTTTTGGTTATCATTAGTTTCAAGATTATGGTTAGTGTATGATCTAGGGTTATGACTACAACTAGTTTCAGAATTAGGGTTAGGCCTAGGTCATGTGTTAGAGTAATTTTTAGGTTTAGGGTGATGTTTAGAGTTAGGGTTAGTGTTAATGTCAGAGACAGTTTCAAAAGTAGTTTTAGGGTTAAGATTATGGCTTGAATTAGGGCTAGGCTTAGGGCTAGAGGTAAGGTTAGACTTTGGTTTAGGTAAAAGTTTAGGGTTAGTGTTATGGTTCAGTTTTGTTTTAGGGCTAAGCTTTTGGTTAGGGCTTGTTTTAGGAATAGCATTAGGGTTAGGGCTACTGTTAGTGTTAGGATTAGGTGTAGAATTAGGGTTAGATTTAGTGTTAGGTTTAGATCTAGGGTTAGGGCAAGGTTTAAGGTCAGGGCTAGTGTTATTCTAGACTTTGGCTAGGAATAAGGTTACTGTAAGTGATAGGGTTAGAATTAAGGCTAGGGCTTGGGCGGAGTAGTCTTGAAGCTAGGGTTAGGATTAGGTTTAGAATTAGTGGGAGTGTTAATTT
The DNA here is from genome assembly GCF_021218885.2 of Marmota monax. Classification (NCBI taxonomy): domain Eukaryota; kingdom Metazoa; phylum Chordata; class Mammalia; order Rodentia; family Sciuridae; genus Marmota; species Marmota monax. Next base: position 59,131 of record NW_026695147.1, on the reverse strand, counting down.
TAGGGTTAGTCCTAGGGTTAAGGTTAGGGCTAAAGTTAGTGTTAGGGTTTGGGTTAGTTTTAAGGTAAGCAATGGGATTATAACTAGGTTTAGGGCTAGGGAATGTGTTAGAATTGGGGTTAGGGTTATGATTAAGGCTAGGTTTGGGGCTAGGATGAGAGCTAGTGTTCGTGTTAGGGTTAGGGCTAGGATTAGGGATAGGGATAATGTCAGGGCAAGGGTTACAGTTAGGAATATGTTTGGGGTTATGTTTATGGTTAGGTCTAGTGTAAGGGTTAGATTTAGAGTAAGGGTCAAGTTTAGAGCTATGTGTATTATTAGGGTCAGTGTTTGGCTTAAGGTTTTGTTTAGGTTAATGCTTAGGTTTATGGCTCAAATTAGCATTAGTATTAGACTTAGGGTTAGGGTAATGAATAGGCTTAGGGTTAGGGTTCAGATTAGCTTTAGGGCAATGGATAGGTTTAGGGATTGGGATAGGCTTAGGGTTAAGCGTAGGCTTAATATTAGGGTTAGGATTATAGTTAGGGTAATGGATAGAATTAGAACTAGGGTTAGGGCTAGGCTTATGGTTAGGTTTAAGGCTAGGGTTAGGGTAGTAGATATAATTAGAGCTATGGTTAGGGCTATGGTTAAGCTTAGGATTCGGGCCAGTGTTAGGTTACGGTTTGGGATAGGACTTGGGTTATGTTAAGGGTAAAGTTTAGGCTTTGAGCTAGGGTTAGGTCTAAAGCAAGGCTTAGGGTTAGGGTTAAGGCTAGAGTTAGATTTAGGGTTATGCTTAGGGCTATGTTCAGACCTAGGATTAGGGCTAGATTTTGTGTTAGTTTAGGCCTAGGTTTAGGGCCATGGGTAATGTAAGAGCTAGGGTTATGATTAGGGCTAGTTTTAGGGTTAGGGTTATGGCTAGGTGTAGTGTTAGGTCTAGGTTTTGGGTGAGTGTCAGGTTTAAAGCTGGGTTCAGTGTTAGAATCAGGGTCAGTTTTGGGATATGGTTAGGGTTAGGCTTAGAGCCAGAATTAGCACTAGTTTTAGGTGTAGGAGTAGGGTAAGTATTTGGTTTATGTTAAGAGTTACTGTAGGGCTATTGCTAGGTTTTTGTTTAAGTCTAGGGCTAGAGTTATAGCTATATTTAGGATTAGCTTTGGGTCTAGGTCTAGTGTTAGGCTTAGGTATAGGTATAGGGTTACCAGTAGGGATAGTGTTAGGATTTGGTTTAGGGTTAGGGTCAGGTTTAGACCTAGGGTTACTCAGGGTCAGATGAGGGTCAGGATTAGGTTTAGAGGTAGAATGAGGGCTAGGGTTAAGACTAGTAATACAGTTAGAGTTTAAGTTAGACTAACGATTAGGATTAGAACTAGGATTAGGCTTTGGGTTAGGGTTTGGCTTAGTGTAAGGAAAAGGGTTAGAGTGAGGGATAGGGCTAATGTTAGGTTTAGAGTAAGGCTAGTATTAGGGTTAAACCAGAGTTAGGTCTAGAGGTAGGGTTAGAGTTTGGGTTAAGTTAAGGGTTATTGTTAAGGCTAGGTCTAGTTTGTCTTTAGGACTATAGCTATAGTTATGTCTGGATTGAGGAGTAGTTTTAGGTCTAGGGTTATTTTAGATATAAGGTTAGCAGTAGGGCTAGTGTTAGGTTTCGGTTTAGGGTTAGGTTTAGATTTAGACGTAAGATTAGTGTTAGGGTCAGAATAATGGTCACGGATAGGGTTAGGCTTTGGGATTTGGTTAGATCTAGGATGAAGGCTGGGGTTAGGACTAGTTATAGAGTTAGACTTTGGTTAGGCTATGGATTAGTGCTAAGAATATGGTGAGCATTAGGGTGAGGTTTGGCTTATGGTAAGAAATAGAGTTAAAGCTAGGGTTAGGACTAGGGTTAGGGTTAGGTTTAGGGTTAAAGCTTGTGTTAAGCCTTGGATTAGGGCTAGTATTGTATTAGGGTTAGGGCTAGTGTTATGGTTACAGCTATTGTAAAAACTATGGTTACTATTAGGGTTAGTTTTAGGGTTAGGTTTAGGGCTAGGTGTAGTGTTAGGGTTAGGTTTAAAGTTAGGGTGATGTTTAGAGCTAGGTTTAGTGTTTGGATATGAGTCAGGCTCATGGTTATGTTTAGGGTTAGGATTAGGTGTCAAATTATGGCTAGGGTTAGGGCTGGTGTAGTGTTAGGGTTTGTTCTAGGGTAAGGATTAGTGTTAGGGGTATGGTTCTGTTTTGTTTTAGTGCTTGGGCTAGGGTTAGGGCTATTTTAGAATTAGCATTAGGGTTAGAACTAGTTTCAGGGTTAGGCTAAGGCATCAGGTTAGGGTTAGTTTTAGATATAGGTTTTGATCTAGAGTTAGTACTAGGGCTAAGAATAGTGTAAGGGTTATGACTAGGATTAGAGCTTGGGTTAGGGTTACAGTAAGTATAGGGTTAGAAGTAGGGATAGGTATTGTCTGAGAATTATAGTTAGTCTTAATTCTAGGGTTTGGGTTAGCGTTAGGAATTGGGCTTAATTAGGGCTAGGATAAGGGCTAGGTTTAGTGTTAGGGCTAGGGATAGAGTTAGTGTTATGGTTAGGGATTGGGCTAGTGTTAGGGTTAGGGTATGGGTTAGGGATTAAGCTATGGATAGGGCTAGTAGAAGTGTTAGGTTTAGTGTTAGGTCTGAGTTAGGGTTATGATTATGGTTACGGTTAGGGTTGGGTTTAGGGTAGGGTCTTCATTAGGGTTAGGGTTAGTTTTAGAGTAATTTATTGGATTAGATGTAAGATTAGTTTTAGGGTTAAATTTAGGTTATGGTTAATTATAGGTTTAGGGATAGGTTTAGTTTTGATTTATGGTAATGTTTAGGGTTAAGTTTATGGCAAGGTTTAGGTTTAGGGTTAGGTTGAGGGTTAGGTTTATGATTAGGGTTAAGGATAGGGTTAGATTTAAGGCTAGGGTTATCGTTAGGGTTAGGGTTAAGGTAATGTTAGGTTTAGAACTAGTGTTAGTACTAGGTTTAAGGTTAAGATTAGGGCTAAGATTAGGTTTTTGTTTAGGAATAGGGCTTCAGTTATGTTTAGACTAAGGGTGAGGCTTTGAGCTAGGGTTATGTGTAAGGTGAGGGTTAGGGTTAGGGCTACATTTAGGATCATGGTTATGCTTAGGGTAGGTTTAGGCCTCAGATTAGGGCTAGGTTTTGTGTTAGGTTTAGGCCCAGGGTTAAGCCTATGTGTAATGAAAGATCTAGGGTTCTGGTTAGAGCTAGTTTTAGGGTTAGAGTTATGGCTATATCTAGTGTTAGGTTAAGGTTTTCGGTTAGATTCAGGTTTAGAGATAGGTTAATGTTAGTGTTAGGGTCAGTGTTCAGGTTTGAGTTAGGTTTAAGGTGAAAGCCAGAATTAGGAATAGAGTTAGGACTAGGGACAGGGTTAGTGTTGGCTTTAGGTTAAGGATTATGTTAGGGCTAGGGCTCTGGGTGTTCTTTTAGGTCTAGGTCTAGAGGTATGGCTATATTAAGGATTAGGCCAGGGTCTAGGGCTAGAGTCAGGGTTAGGTTTATGTATATGTTTACTGGTAGGGCTAGTTTTAGGGTTTGGTTTAGGGTGAGGTCAGATTTAGACTGAGGATTTGTGTTAGGGTAATGATTTGAGTTAGGGTTAGAGCTAGGATGAGGGCTAGAGTTAGGACTGGTAATAGGATTAGGGTTTGGATTAGGCTATGGATTAGGATTAGGTGTAAGGTTAGCATTATGGATAGGGTTTGGCTTAGGGTAAGTGAGAGAGTTAGAGCTAGGGATAGGGCTAGGTTTAGGGTTAGGGCTAGGGTTAGGGCTAAGGCTAGGTTTAGGTTTAGGTTTAGGTTTACTTCTGGGTTAGGGCTCAGATTAGGGCCAGTTTTTCTGTTAGCTTTAGGGCTAGGGTTAGGTTTATGGCTAGTATAAGAACTAAGGTTTTGATTAGAGTTAGTATTTGGTCTAGATCTAGTTAGCACTATCTTTAGGATTTGTGTGATATTTAGAAATAACATTAGTGATAGAATATAAGTCAGGGTCAGGGTTAATTTATGACTAGGACCTGAATTAGAGCTAGAACGTTATGGCTAGGTTTAAGGTTAGGGTTTGATTTAATTTAACATTTAGGGTTAGGACAATGTCTCGTTTTCTTTTTTTAAGGGATAAGTCTAAGTTTACGGCTGGTTTTAGGATTAGCAATAGTGTTAAGTCTAGTTGTAGGTTTAGGATTAGGCTTAGGATCAGAGTCAAATGTAGAGTTATGGTTAGATCTAGAGTAGGGTCTAGGGCTAGGGTTAGGGCTAAGGTTAGGTCTTGTGTTATGTATATTGTAATGGATAGGGTTAGAACTAAAAATAGTGCTGGGGGAGAGTTAGAGTTAGTCTTAGGCCAAGGTTAGGGATAGAGTTATGGTTAGGGCTAAATTAGGGCTAGGATTAGTGCTAGGGTTAGTGTTAGGGTTATGCCTATTGTTAAGGCTAGAGATACGGATAGTGTTAGGGTTAGGTTTAGTGATAGGGTTAGGGGAAATGATGAGGTAATACCTAAGTTCAGGTCTAAGGTGAGGGTTAAAATAAGAGATAGTGCTAGAGTTAGGGTTTGGGTTAGGATTAAGTCTAGGTATAGGCCTAAGATGAGGACTAGTGTTTGTGTTAGGGTTAGGGCTACGATTAAGACTGGTCTAATGTCAGGTCTGGGTTTATGGTTATGGTTAATTTCAGGGTTAGTTTATGGCTAGGTCTAGTGTAAGGGTTAAGTTTAGGTTAAAGGTCAGGTTTAAAGCTAGGTGTATTATTAGGGTCAGGGTTCAAGTAGGGCTAGAGTTAGGGTTAGGTTTAGGTATAAGTTTACTGGTAGGGCTATGTTTAGGGTTTGGTTTAGGTTGAGGTCAGATTTAGACTGAGGGTTTATTTTAGGGTAAGAATTTGAGTTAGGGTTAGAGCTAGAATGAGGGCTAGAGTTAGGACTACAAATAGAATTATGGTTTGAATTAGGCTATGGATTAGGATTAGTACTGAGGTTAGCATTATGGATAGGTTTTGGCTTAGGGTAAGTGATAGAGTTAGAGCTAGGGATAGGGCTAGGTTTAGTGCTAGGGTTAGGGCTATAAAGCTAGTTTTAGGTTTAGGTTTACTTCTTGGGTTAGAGCTCAGATTAGGGCCAGTTTTTCTGTTAGCTTTAGAGCTAGGGTTAGGGCTATGGCTAATATGAGAACTAAGGTTATGATTAGAGTTAGTATTTGGTCTGTATCTAGTGTTAGCGCTATCTTTAGGATTTGTGTGTTATTTAGAAATAACATTAGTGTTAGAATATAAGTCAGGGTCCAGGTTAATTTTAGGATGAGGACCTGAATTAGAGCTACAACGTTATGGCTGGGTTTAGGGTTAGGGTTTGGTTTAGGTTAATATTTAGGGTTAGAGTTAGTGTTAGGATATGTGTTAGGATTAGGGTTAGGTAAGAGTTAGGGTTAGTATTCTGGTTGGGTTAGGGTTAGTGTTAAATTTAGGTTTAGGGTTTGTGTTAGAATTAGGGTTAGGTGTGGGTTTTAGTTAGGGTTAGGGTTAGGGTTTGGGTTAGGTTTTGTGTTAAGGTTAGGGCTAGGTTTATTGTAAGGTTTATGTGTAAATTTTCAGTTAGCACAGTGTTATGGTAAGAGTTATGGTTTGGTTAAGGATTAGTGTTTTGCTTAGGGTTAGAGTTCGGTTAAGTCAGGGTCCAGGTTAATTTTAGGATGAGGACCTGAATTAGAGCTGGAACGTTATGGCTAGGTTTAGGGTTAGGGTTTGGTTTAGGTTAATATTTAGGGTTAGGACAATGTCTCGGTTTTGTTTAAAGGATAAGGCTAAGTTTACCGCTGGTTTTAGGATTAGCAATAGTTTTAGGTCTAGTTGTAGGTTTAGGATTAGGCTTAGAGTTAGAGTCAAATGTAGAGTTATGGTTAGATCTAGAGTAGGGTCTAGGGCTAGGGTTAGGGCTAAGGTTAGGGCTTGTGTTATGTTTATTGTAATGGATAGGGTTAGAACTAGAAATAGTGCTGGGGGAGAGGTAGAGTTAGTCTTAGGCCAAGGTTAGGGATATATTTATGGTTAGGGCTAAATTAGGGCTAGGATTAGGGCTAGGGTTAGTGTTACGGTTATGCCTGTGGTTAGGGCTATTGATATGGATAGTGTTAGGGTTAGGTTTAGTGATAGGGTTAGAGGTAATGATGGGGTTATACCTAAGTTCAGGTATAGGATGAGGGTTAAAATTAGAGATAGGGCAAGAGTTAGGGTTTGGGTTAGGATTAAGGCTAGGTATAGGCCTAAGATGAGGACTAGTGTTTGTGTTAGGGTTAGGGCTATGATTAGGACTGGTGCTAATGTCAGATCTGGGTTTATGGTTATGGTTAATTTTAGGGTTAGGTCATGGCTAGGCCTAGTGTAAGGGTTCAGTTTAGGTTAAGGGTCAGGTTTAAAGCTAGGTGTATTATTAGGGTCAGGGTTCGAGTAGGGTTTGGTTTAGGTTAAGATTTTGGGTTAAGGCTTGAATTAGCTTTAGGGATAGGGTTAGGGTCTGTGTTAGGGTAACTGATATATTTAGGTTAAGGGTTCTGGTTAGGTTTAGAGTAAGGAATAGGGTTAGTGTTACCAATAGTGTTAGCATTAGGCCTAGGGTTAGTATTTGGGTTAGGCTTATCTTTAGGGTAATGGATAGGGTTAGAGGTAAGGTTACGGTTAGGGTTAAGGTTAGAATTAGTAACAAGGTTCAGTTTAGGCCTAGGGTTAGAGTCAGGGTTAGTTTGGGGTAAGTGTTCGCATTTGAGCTAGGATCAGGACTAGCATGAAGGTTAGGGTTAGATTGAGGGATAATGTGAGGGTTAGCATTAGGGTTATGTTTAGATTAAAGTTAGAGTTTGAGTTAGAATTAGGGTTAGGGCGAGGGTTAGGTTTAGGGTTAGGGCTAGGATCATGGTTAGGGTTACAATAGAGTTAGTCTTTATGTTAGGTTTACGGCTAGGATAAGGGCAATGTTTTGTGTGAGGTTTATGGCTATCATTAGGGCCATGGGTAATGTAAGATCTAAGGATATGGTTATGGCTAATTTTAGGGTTTGGGTTATGCATAAGTCCAGTGTTCTAGTTAGGTTTTGGTTTAGGATAAGATTTAGAGCTAGGGTTTGATTTGGGGTAACTGTCATTGTTGGGTTAGGGTTAGGTTTAGGGTGAGGGCCAGATTTATTGCTAGTGTTTGGTCTAGGGATAGAGTTAGTCTTTACGTTAGGTTAATGGTTATTGTTAGGGCTAGTGCTAGGTTTTTATTTAGGGATAAGGCTAGATTTATGACTCTATTTAAGATTAGGTTTGGTCTAGTGCTAGTGTTACTGTTAGATTTAGGTATAGGTCTACCAGTAGGGGTAGGGGTAGGGTTTGCTTTAGGGTTAGTGCCAGGTTTAGACCTAGGGTTAGTGTTAGATTCAGAATAAGGGACATGGTTTGAGTTAGGGTTAGAGCTAGAATGAGGGCTAGGATTACGACTAGGACTAGTAACAGAGATATGGTTTGGGGTAGGGTTAGTGAGATTTAGGCCTAGGTTTAGGGCTAGGTTTATGGTTAGCATTAGGCTTAGTGTAAGGTATGATGTTACAGCTATGTTTAGTGCTAGGGTAATGGATAAATTTACTAAGGCTAGGGTTAAAATTAGGGTTAGGATTAAGTCTTGGCTTAGAACTAGAATTAAAGTTAGGGAAAGGGTTAATGTATGGTCTAGGTTTTAGGCTAGGCTAGGGTTGGGGATAGGGCCATGGTTCAGTTTTGTTTTAGAACTAGGCCTGGGATTAAGGCTAGTTTTATGATGGGCAATAGTGTTAGGGCTAGTGGTAGGGTCAAGTTTAGGCTTAGATTTATTGTTATGGTTATATCTAGGTTTAGAGCTATGGCTAGAGTTAGGGATAAGGTTAGGACTAGTGTTAGGGTTATGGTATTGCATAGGTTTAGAACTAGAAATAGGGCCAGGTCATGTGTTTGAGTTAGTCTTTGGGCTAGGGTTAGGGATAGGTTTAGGGTTAGGGCTAAATTAGGGCTATGATTAGCGCTAGTGTTAGTGTTAGGTTTAGGTTTAGTGTTAGTGTTAGGTTTAGGAATAGATTTAGGGGTAATGATAGGGTTATAGCTAGCTTTAGTGCTATGGCGAGGCTTAGAAATAGGGTTAGGGATAAGGTTATGGTAAGGGTTAGAATTAAGGCTAGGTTTAGTGTTAAGCTGAGGGTTTGTTTTAGGGCTAGGGCTTGGATTAGGGCTAGGGTTAATATCAGGTCTAGGTTTATGGATAGTATTAGTTTTAGTGTTAGCTTATAGCTATGTCTATTATAAGGATTAGGTTTAGGGATGGGTCAGGTTTAGAACCAGGTGTATTATTAGGGTCAGGGTCAGGATAGGGTTTGGTTTATGTTAAGATTTAGGGTTAATGCTTGAATTAGCAGTGGGTTAGGTTTAGGTTTATGGAAAGTATTCGTTTTTTGGTTCTGGTTAGGTTTAGAGTAATGAATAGGATTAGTGTTAGCAATAGGGTTAAAGTTAGGCCTAGAGATAGCATTTGGGTTAGGCTTATCTTTAGGGTAATGGATAGGTTTAGAGCTAAGTTTAGGGCTAGGGTTAAGGTTAGGATTAGGGTTAGGGTTAGGGTTAGGCCTAGGGTTAATGTTAGGGTTAGGTTTAGGGTAAGTGCAGGCATTTGAGGTAGGGTTAGGGCTAGGGCAAGGGTTAGGGTTTGAGTCAGGACTAGGGTTAGATTTAGAGTTAGGGTTATGTTTAGACTGAGTATTAGAGTTTGAGCCAGGGTTAGGGCTAGAGCAAGGCTTAGCATAAGAGTTAGGTCTAAGGTTATGGTTAGGGTTATGATTAGGGCTAGGTTTAGAGCTAGCATAAGGGCTAGGTTTTGTGTGATTTTTAGGGCTAACATTAGGGCTATGGGTAATGTAAGAGCTAGGGATATTGTTATGGCTTGTGTTAGGTTCAGAGTTATGGATAAATCTAGTATTAGGGTTAGGTTTTGGTTTAGGATAAGTTTTAGAACTAGGGTTTCTATTACAGTAAGTGTCATTGTTGGGTTAGGTTTAGTTGTATGCTTAGCACCACAATTAGGATTAGCATTTTGTCTCGTGATAGATTTAGTCTTTATGTTAGGTTAAGGGTTATTGTTAGAAATAGTGCTAGGGTTGTTTAAGGGCTAAGGCTAGATTTATGAATATATTTAGGGTTAGGTTTGGAGTAGTGCTAGTGTTACTGTTAGCTTTAAGTATAGGTTTACCAGTAAGGGTAGTGTTAGTTTTCGGTTTGGGTTAGGGTCAGGTTTAGATCTAGGGTTAGTGTTAGGATCAGAATAAGTGTCATTTTTAGGATTAGAGCTAAAGCTAGAATGAGGGATAGGTTTAGGACTCGTAATAGGGTTTGGGGTAGGCTAAGGATTAAGGTTAGGATTATAGTAGCTTTAGGGAGAGGGTTTGGCTTAGGGTAAGGGATAGGGTTAGAGGTACGGTTAAGGTTAGCATTAGAGTCAGGGCTCGGATTAGGCTAGGATTTGTGTTTGCATTAGGGCTACAGCGAATGAAATAACTAGTTTTGTGATTAGGGCTAGTTCTAGGGTTAGCGTTAGGACAATGTTTAGAGCTAGGGGTACTGTTAGGGTCTGACTCTGTCAGGGTTATTTCTATGGTTTGGGTTATGACTCAAATTAGGGCTAAGTTTAGGGATAGGTGTAAGGTTAGTGTTTGGTTTAGGTTAAGGGTTAGGGTTAGGATTATGGCTCGGTTTTGTTTTAGGGCTAGGGTAGGGTTATAGCTGGTTTTCCAATTAGCATTAGGTTTACGGCTAGTGTTAGGGTAAGGTTTGGGTTTAAGTTTAGGGTTTACAAGCAGGTTTAGGGCTACATTGATGTTTACATTTAGGATTGGGGCTAGAGTTTGGGTTATGGAAAGGGATAGGTTTTAAACTAAGGATAGGTCTAGGGCGCGCAAGAGAGTTACTCTTAGGGCTAGGGATAGGATTAGGTTTAGGATTAGGGTTAATTTAGGGCTAGGATTAGCCCTAAGGTTCGTGTTAGGTTTTGGCCTAGAGTTAGGGCTATGGTTAGGGTTAGCGTTACGGTTAGGGTAAGGTATGATGCTACAGCTACATTTTGGGATAGGGTATGGGATAAAATTAGGGTTAGGGTTTTGGTTAAGGTTAGGATTAGGATTAAGGTTAATCTTAGCACTAGGATTAGGGGGATGTTTTGTGCTAGGGTTAGGGTTAGGATTAGTTTCAGGGCTAATGTCAGTTCTTGGGTTATGGTTACGGATAGTTTTAGGTTTAGGTTTATGAGCCAGGTCTATTGTAAGTGTCACATTGAGGCTTAGGGTCAGGTTTACTGCTAGGGGTATTATTAGGGTCAGAGTCAGGTTTAGGATATGGGTTAGGTTAATGTTTAGGGTTAGGGCTAAAATTAGCCTTAGGGTTAGGGTAATGGATATGGTTAGGTTTCAGGTTCAGGTTAGGTTTAGTATAATGGACAATGTTAAGGTAAGGCATAGGGTTAGAGTTAGGCCTAGGAACAGAATTTGGTTAAAATATGGTTCAGTTCAGGTTAGGGTTAGGGTTGTGGTTTCAGTTAGTTTTAGGGTTAGGGTTAATGTTAGGAATAGCATTAGTGTTTAGGTAAGGGTTATAGTTAGGTTTCAGATTAGTGCTAGGTTTAGGGTTATGGTTACTATTAGGTTTAGAGTTAGCATTATGTGAGTGTTAGGGTTAGGGTTAGGGTTAGGGTTGAGGTTAGGGTTAGAGTCAGGGTTAGGTTTAGGGTTAGGGTTAGGGATAGTGTTAGGGTTAGAGTTAGGGTTAGCATTAGGTTTAGTGTTAGGTTTAGTGTTAGGATTGGTATTAGGGTTACGGTTTGGGTTAGGCTTATGGTTACAGTAGAGGTTAGGGTAATGTTTAGGGTTAGGATTAGTATTAGGGTTAGGGTTAGGGTTAGGGTTAGTGTTAGGGTTAGTGTTAGGGTTAGTGTTTGTGATAGTGTTCGGTTTAGGCTTAGGGCTCAGGTTAGGGTTAGGTTTAGTTTTAGAGTTAGGGTTACAGTTGGCTTTAGGGTTAGTGTTAGGTTAGTGTTTGGTTGGAATTAGATTTTGAGTTAGGGTTAGGGTTAAGGTTATTGTTAGGGTTAGGGTTAAGATTAGAGTTAGAATTAGGGATAGGATTAGTGTTAGGTTAGGTTTAGGGTTAGTGTTATGTTTAGGTTTGGGGTTAAATTTAGTTATATGGTTAGGGTTAGGTTTAGGTATATAATTAGGTTTAGGTAGGGATTAGGGTTAGGTAAGGGTTAGGGTTATGTTTTGGTTAGGTCTTGTGTTAGGATTAGCGTAAGGTTAAGGGTTTGTGTTAGGGTTAGGGTTAGGGTTAGGGTGTGGGTTCATGTTACGGTTATGGTTAGGATTAGGTTTAGGGTTTGTGTTAGAGTTAGGTTTAGGGTTAGTGTTAGGGTTACATTTAAGTTTACAGTTAGGATTAGCGTTACTGTTACAATTAGGGTTAGGTTTAGGGTTAGGATTATTGTTTGGGTTATTGTTAGAGTTAGGTTTAGGGTTAGTGTTAGGGTTAGGAATAGCGTAAGTGTTAGGATTAAGGTTACGTTTATGGTGAGGTTTAATATTAGTGTTAGTGTTAGGGTTAGTGTTAGTGATAGGGTTAGGGTGAGGTTTAGGATACCATTAGGGATAGGGTTAAGGTTAGGTTTAGCTTTAGTGTTAGGGTTAGGGCTCGTGTTAGGGTTAGGCTTTATTGTAGGGTAAGAGTTAGAGTTAGTGTTAGGGTTAGGCTTAGGGTTAGGCTTAGGTTTAGGATAAATGTTAGGTTTAAGTTTAGGGTTAGTGTTAGTGTTATTTTTAGATTTAGGTTTAGGTTTGGGATTAATGTTAGGGTTAGTTTTAGGGTTAGTTTTAGGGATAGTGTTATGGTTAGGGTTAGGTTTCATGCAAGGGTTAGTGTTAGTGTTAGTGTTAAAGTTAGGGTAAGGGTTAGGGTTAGTGTTAGTGTTAGATAAGGGATCAGGTTAGGGATAGTGTTAGGATTAGGGTTAATTTTAGGGTTAGTGTTAGATTTAGGGATAGGGTTTAGGTTAGTGTTAGGTTCAGGTTTCGAATTAGTGTTAGGTTAGTGTTAGGTTTAGGGTTAGGGTTAGTGTTAATCTTAGGGTAAGGGTTAGGGTTAGGGTTAGGTTTAGGCTTAGTGTTTGGGTTAGGGATAGGGTTAGGGATAGGGTCTGGTTTAGGATTATGGTTTGAGTTAGGGTTAGGGTAAGGCTTAGGGTTATGAGTAGGGTTAGGGTTTGTGTTAGGGTTAGGGTTAGGATTATGGTTCGATTAGGTTTAGAGTTAGGGTTAGGGTAAGTGTCATGTTAGTTTTAGGGTTAAGAGTAAAATTAGGGTTAGTGTTAGGGTTATTATTAGGGTTATCGTCATGGTTAATATTACGTTTAGCTTTAGGGTTATGGTTAGTTTTTGTTATAGGTTTAGTGTTGGTGTTAGGGTTGGGGTTAGGGTTAGTGTTAAGGTAGTGTTAGGGTTAGGGTTAGGGTTACTTAAGGGTTAGGGTTTGATTCGGTTTAGGTTTATCATTTGGATTAGGGTTTGTTTTCACGTTAGGGTTACAGTTAGGGTTAGTGTTAGGGTTAGGGTAGGGGTTACGATTCCTGTTAGAATAAGGGTTAGGTTTAGGATTACTGTTTTGGTTAGGGTTAGAGATATGTTTAGGGTTATTGTTAGGTTTATGGTGATTGTTAGTGTTAGGGTTAGTGTTAGGGTTAGTGTTAGGGTTAGGTTATGGTTAGGGTTAGGGTTAGGGTTAGGTTAACAATAGGGTTAGTTTTAGAACTGGGGATACTGTTAGGGTTAGTTTTAGTGTTAGGTTAGGGTTCAGTTAGGTGGATGGTTAGGGTCAGGGTTAGCGGTCATGTTATGGTAAGATTAGGGTTAATGTTAGAATTAGGTTTACAGTTAGGTTCAGAATTAGGGTTAGTGTTACAGTTAGTGTTAGGGTTAGTGTTAGGTTGAGGTTTAGGGTTAGGGTTAGTGTTAGGGTTAGTGTTAGGTTTAGATTTAGGTTTAGGGTTAGGGTTGGGATTAGTGTTAGGGTTAGGGTTATTGTTAAGTTTAGGGTGAGAGTTGCTGTTATGATTAGAGTTAGCGTTATTGTTAGGGTTAGGGTTAGATTTAGGTTTAGTGTTTCATGTTTAGTATTAGTGTTTTGGTTAGGTTTAGTGTTAGGGTAAGTGTTAGGTAAGGGTTAGATTTAGTGTTAGGTTAGGGTAAGCGTTATGTTGAGTGTTAGTGTAAGGGTTAGGATTACGGTTAGTGTTAGGGTTAGTATGAGCACTTTTGTTAGGTTTGGGCTAGGGTTAGTGTTAGGATTAGGGTTAGTATAAAGTTAGTGTTACTATTGCGGTTAGGGTTAGTGTTAGGTTTAAGGTGAGAGGTCCTATTATGGTTAGGATCAGGGTTAGTGTTAGGGTTCACAGTTAGGGTTAGTGTTAGAGTTAGTATTAGAGTTTTGGTTAGGTTTAGTGTTAGGGTTAGTGTTAGTTTTAGGGTTAGGATTAGTGTTAGGCTAGGGAAAGGGTTAGGGTTACATTTAGTGTTAGAGTTAGTGTTAGTGTTAGGGTTAGGGTTAGGATAAAGTTTAGAGCTGGGTTAAGGCTATGAAAAGATTTAGTGTTAGTGTTAGGGTTAGGGTAAGGTTTAGGGTTAGGGTTAGTGTTAGGGTTGTGTTAGGGTTTGTGTTAGGGTTAAGGTTAGGGTTAAGATTAGGGTTACAGTTACAATTAGGATTCAGGTTAAGGTTAAGTTTAGGGAGACAAATAGGTTAGGTTTAGTGTTAGGGTTAGGGTTAGGTTTAGGCTTAGTGTTAGGCTTGGGGATATGGTTACCTTTAGTGTTTTGTTTAGGTTTATAATTAGGTTTAGGTTTAGGGTTAGGCTTAGATTAGGTTTTGGGTTAGGGTTTGGGTTCGAGTTAGTGATAGATTTAGGGTTAGGGTTAGGTTTTGGGATAATGTTAGAGTTAAAGTTAGGGTTAGGTTTTGGGTAAGGTTTAGGTTTACTGTAAAGATTAGGTTTACTGTTAGATTTAGGTTTAGTGTTAGTTTTAGGGTTATTATTAGTGTTCGTATTAGGGTTATTTTTAGTGTTTGTGTTAGAGATAGGGTTAGGGTTAGGTTTCAGTTTAAGGTAAGGGTTAGATTTAGGGTTAGGGGTATGGTTAGAGTTACCATTAGTATTAGGTGTGTTAGTGTTAGGGTTTGTGTTAAGTTTAGGGATTGTGTTAGGGTTAGGGTTAAGGCTAGGGTTATGATTAAGATTGTGTTTAGAGATAGAGTTAGTGTTAGGCTTAGGGTTAATGTTAGTGTTATGGTTAGGGTTAGGTTTAGGATTAGTGTTAAGGTTAGGGTTAGGTTTAGTGTTAGGGTTAGTTTTAGAGTTAGGTTAGAGTTAGGTAAGGGTTTGGTTTAGGGTTAGGTTCGGGTTAGGGTTGTGGTTTGGGTTAGGGTTTGTGCTAGGGTTAGGAATATGATTAGTGTTTGCATGAGGCTATGGGTTAGGGTCTTCGTTTGTGTTAGTGTTACTGTTAGGTTTATGGTTAGGGTTCATGTTAGGGTTAGGCTAGGTATAATGTTAAGGTTAGGTTTAAATTTTTGCTAAGGGTTTCAGCTAGGATTTGGTTTAGGGTTAGGATTAATGTTTTGCTTAGGGTTACAGTTAGGTTAAGGGTTTGTTTAAGGGTTATGGTTATAGTTAGTGTTAGGGCTAGGGTTAGGTTTAGGGTTAGTGTTAGGGTTAGTGTTGGTTTTAAGCTTAAGGTTAGGGTTACAGTTACGGTTAGGGTTAGGGTTGGAGATTGCTTTAGTGTTAATATTAGGGTTAGGGTTACAATGATTGCTAGGGTTAGTTTTAGGGTTTTTGTTAGGGTTAGGTTTATAGTTACGGTTAGGATTAGATTAAGGTTTTGGGTTGTGGTTAGGATTAGTGTTAGGATTAGGGTTAGTGATAGGGTTAGGTTTAGATTAGGGTTAGTGTTAGGGTTAACATTCGGTTTAGGGTTAGTGTTAGTGTTAGGGTTACGGTTAGTTTTATTTTTAGTGTTAAGGTTAGGAATAGGGTTAGTGATACAGTTAGAATTATAGTTAGGGGTAGTGTTAGGGTTAGGTTTGTATTAGTGTTAGGGTTCGTTGTAGGGTTACGGTTAGGTTTAGTGTTTGTATTAGGGTTATGTGTAGGGTTAGGGCTAGTGTTAGGTTTAGGGTTAGAGTTAGGGTTAGTGTTAGTGTTTTGGTTAGGTTTTTGATATAGGGTTAATGTTATGTTTATGATTAGAGTTAGGCTTAGTGTTAGTGTTAGAGTTAGGGTTAGGGTTCATGTTAGGTTTAGGGTTATGGTTAGTGTTAGGGTTAATGTTAGTGTTAGGTTTAGAGTTATGGATAGGGTTAGATATAGTGTTAGGGTTTGGGATAGCTTTAGGGTTAGTGTTACAGTTAGGGTTAGGGTTAGTGTTAGTGTTACGGTTAGGGTTAGGCTTAGGGTTTGGGTTAGTATTAGGTTTAGGGTTAGGGTTAAGATTAGTGTCAGTGTTATGGTTACGGTTAGGATTCGGGTTACTCTTAGGTTTAGAATTAGGGTTAGTATTAGGGTTATGGTTAGTGTTGCGGTTAGGGTTAGGGTTAGGTTTAGGGTTAGGGTTTGAGTTAGGATTAGGGTTAGGTGTGGGTTTTAGTTAGGGTTAGGGTTAGGGTTTGGGTTAGGTTTCGTGTTAAGGTTAGGGCTAGGTTTATTGTTAGGGTTAGGTGTAAATTTTCAATTAGCATTTGGTTAGTGTTATGGTAAGAGTTAGGGTTTGGTTAAGGATTAGTGTTTTGCTTAGGGTTAGAGTTCGGTTTAGGGTTTGTGTTAGAGTTAGGGTTAGGGTTAGGGTTAGGGTGAGATTTAGGGTTAGGTTTAGGGTTAGACTTAGGTTTAGGGTTAGTGTTAGAGTTAAAGTTAGGGTTAGGAGTAGGGTTAGTGTCAGATTTAGGGTTAGGGATAGGGTTGTGTTTAGGTTTATGCTTAAGGTTAGGGTTAGGGTTTGTGTTAGGGTTAGTGTTAGGGTTAGGGTTACAGTTAGGATTAGGGATAGGTTTAGGGTTACTGTTAGGGTTAGTGTTAGGTTTAGTTTTAATATTAGGGTGATAGGGTCAGGGTTAGGGTTATTGTTAGGGTTAGAATTAGATTTATACTTAGGGTTAGTGTTAGGGTAAGTGTTAATTTTATTTTTGGTGTTAGGGTTATTGTTAACATTATGGTTAGTGTTACAGATAGGTTTCGTGTTAGGGTTAAGTGTAATTCTAGGGTAAAAGTTAGGGGTGGTGTTAGGGTTATGTTTAGTGTTAGGTTTAGTGTTACGCTTAGCGTTAGGATTAGGGTTAGGGTTAGTGATAGGGTTAGGGTTCGTGTTTTGGTTAGGGTTAGGATTAGTGTTAGGGTTAGGTTTAGGATTTGGGATAGGTTTAGTGTTAGTGTTAGTGTTAGGGTTAGGGTTAGCGTTAGGGTTAGGGTTACTGTTAGTGTTAGGTTTGGGTTGCAGTTAGGATTAGTGTTAGTGTTAGGGTTAGGGTTAGATTAAGGTTTAGTGATAGTGTAAGAGTTATGGTTAGGTTTTGGGTTAGGGATTGGGTTAGGGTTAAGGTTCGGGTTAGGGTTTGTTTTAGGGAAAGTATTAGGGATAGTATTTGTGTTAGTGTTATCATTGGATTATGGTTCGAGTTAGGGTTAGAGTTAGGAGGAATAGGGTTAATGTTAGGGTTAAGTGTAGGGTTAGGTAACTGTTAGTGTTAGGGTTAGGATTACGGTTAGTGTTACTGTTAGGGTTAGGGGTAGGTTTAGTGATAAAGTTAGGGTTAGTGTTAGGTTTAGGGTTAGGGTTACGGTTAGGGTTAGTGATAGGGTAAGGCTTAGGTTTAGCTTTAGTATTAGGTAAGAGTTAGGGTTATTTTTATGGTTCGAGTTAGGGTTAGGTTTAGGGTTAGTTTCGAATTAGGGTGAGGATCAAGGTTAGGGATCCAGTTAGGTTTAGGTTTATTATTAGTTTTAGAATTAGGGTGAGGATCACGGTTAGGGATCGGGATAGGGTTAGGATTAGGATTAGTTTTCAAATTAGGGTGAGGATTAGGTTTAGTGATCGGGTTATGGTAAGCGTTAGTTAAGAGTTAGGATTAGGATTAAGTTTAGGGTTAGTGTTAGGTTTAATGTTAGGGTAAGAGTTATGGATCATGTTAGGTTGATGGTTTGGTTAGGGTTTGGATTAGGGCTAGGGTTACGGTTGGATAGAGTTAGAGTTAGGGTTAGGTTTAGTGTTCAATTTAGGGTTAGTGTTAGGTTTAGGTTTAGGGTTACGGTTAGGGTTAATGACAGGCTTAGGGTTAGGTTTACGTTTAGTATTAGGTAAGAGTTAGGTTATTTTTAGGGTACATATTAGGGTTAGGTTTAGTGTTAGTTTTAGAATTAGGGTGAGGATCAAGGTTAGGTTTCGGATTAGTGTTAGGGTTAGTTTAAGAGTTTGGATTAGGTTTAGGTTTAGGATTAGTGTTAGGGTTAGGGTTTTGGTTAGGGTTGTGGTTTATGTTAGGTTAGGGTTAAGTTTAGGGTTTGGGTTAGGGTTAGGATTAGGGTTAGTGATAGGTTTAGAAGTAGTTATAGGTTAAGGATAGGCTTGGGGTTAGTGTTAGGGTTAGGATGAGGGTTAGGTTAGTGTTACGGTTATGGTTAGGGTTAGGAATAGGTTTAGGATTAGTGTTATGTTAGGGTTAGGTTTTGGGTTATTTATGGGGTTAGGGTTCGTGGAAGATTTAGGGTTCATTTTACGTTTTCGATTAGGGTGTGGATTAGGGTTAGGGTAATGTTTAGTGTTAGGGTTTGTGTTAGGTTTAGGGTTAGGTTGTTGGTTTGTATTAGTTTTACTGTTATGGTTAGGGTTAGGGATAGGTTTAGTGTTAGGGATAGGTGTAATTTTCTGATTATGGTTAGGGTTAGGGTTAATGTTTCACTTAGGGTTAGAGTTAGGTTTTGTGTTTGTGTTAGGGTTAGGGTTAGAGATATTGTTAGGGATAGGGTTAAGTTTAGGGTGAGGTATAGGGTTAGGATTAGGGTTAGGGTTAGGATTAGTGTTAGGGTTATGGTTAGGATGAGAGTTAGGTTTAGGGTTACAGTTAGGGTTAGTGTTAGGTTTAGGGTTAGGATTAGTGTTAGTGTTAGTGTTTTGGTTCTGGTTACTTATATGGTTAGGTTTAGTGTTAGGATTAGGGTTCGTGTTACATTTAGGGTTAGGATTAGTGTTAGGGTTTGGGTTATTTTTTAGTGTTAGTAAAAGTTTTAGGATTAGTTATAGGTTTGGGGTTAGTGTTAGGGTTAGGGTTTGGGTTACAGTTAAAGTTAGGGTTAGTGTTGGGATAGTGTTAAGTTTAGAGTTAGTGTTAGAATAAGGGTTACGTTTACCATTAGGGTTAGTGTTAGGGTTTGGGTTAGGGTTAGAGTAAAGTTTATGGTTAGGGTTAAAGTTGGTGTTAGGTTTTGGTTTAGGGTTAGTTTTTTAGTTATAGTTAGAGTTAGTGTCAGAATTATGGTTAGGGTTAGGATTAGGAATAGTGTTAGGGTTAATGTTAGTGTTAGGGTTAGGGTTTGTGTTAGGGTTAGCATTAGGGTTAGGATTTGTTTTAGGATTAGTTTTAGGGTTATGGTTGGATTATGGTTAGAGTTAGGGTTAGGGTTAGGGTTAGGTTTAAGGGTAGGGTTAGTGTTAGTGTTAGGGTTAGGGTTAGGTTTAGGGGTAGGGTTAATGTTAAATGTAAGTTTAGTGTTAGGTTTACCATTAGGGTTAGGTTTTGTGTTAGTTTTAAACTTAGGGTTCGTATTAGGTATGGATTATGGTGAGGGTT
Source organism: Marmota monax (assembly GCF_021218885.2). Lineage (NCBI taxonomy): Eukaryota > Metazoa > Chordata > Mammalia > Rodentia > Sciuridae > Marmota > Marmota monax. The sequence goes on along the minus strand of NW_026695147.1, from coordinate 40,197 downwards.
AGGTTACTGTTAGCTTTATGGTTTTGGTTAGGGTTTGTGTTAGGGTTACGGTAAGGATTAGATATAGGGTTAAGTTTAGAATTAGGGTTATAGTTAGGGTTAGGGTTAGGGTTTGTGTTAGTTTAGGGTTAGTGTTAGTGTAAGTGTTAGGGTTAGGTTTAGTGTTAAGGTTAGGGTTAGGGTTAGGATTAGTGTTTGTTTTAGGGTTAGGTTTATGATTAGTTTAAGTGTTAGGGTTAGAGTTGGGGTTTGTTTTATGATTAGTGTTAATTTAAGGTTAGGGTTATGATTAGAGTTAGGTTAAAGTTAGGGTTAGTTTTATGGTTAGCTTTAGTGTTTGTGTTAGAGTTAGGTTTAGGGTTAGGTTAGGGTTGGGTTTAGGTTTGGGTTCGTATTAGGGTAGGGTTAGGGTTAGTGTTATGTTGAGATTTAGGGTTAAGCTAGAGTTAGGTTTAGGTTTACAGTAAAAGTTGGATTTAGTGATAAGGTTAGGTTTAGTGTTAGGGTTTGGTTTGTGTTTAGGGTTAGTTTTAGGGTTAGGTTTAGGGTTAAAATTAGGGTTAGGTTTAGGCTTAGTTTTAGGGCTAGTGTTAGATTTCCTTTAGGGTGACAGGGTTAGTGTTAGGGTTAGGGTTAGTATAAATTTACAGTTAGGATTAAATTTAGGTTATGGTTATGGTTATGGTTAAGTTTATGGTGTATATTATGGTTAGTGTTATGGTTTGGATTATGGTTTAGTTTGCGGTTAGGGTTAGGGTAATGTGTAGGTTTCGAGCTAGGGTTATGTCTATGGTTCAGTTTAGGATTAGGGCTAGGGTTACATTAGTGTTAAGCATTCGATTAGAGTTACGGTTAGCTTAAATTTAAGGTTTAAAGATTGAGGTAGGTTTAGGGCTCGGGGGTTAGAGTTACAGTCAGGGCTAAGGTAGGGTTAGGATTAAGGATAGGGCTAGGGTTAGCATTAGGTTTAGTGTTATGGTTATGGTAGTGGGTAGAGTTAGAGCTTGGTTTTGTGCTATGGTTAAGGTTAGGATTAGGTCTAGGGTTTGGGTCAGGTTTGTGGTTTGGCCTAGGGTTATGTTTATGGTAAGGCTAAGGGTTTGAGCTAGGGTTAGAGCTAGGACGAGGGTTAGGGTTAGGTTTAGGGCTAGGTTTAGGGTTACAGTTATGCTTAGTGTTAGGTGTAGGGCTACAATTAGGGATAGGTTTTATGTGGGGTTTCGGGCTAGTGTTAGGTGTATTAGTAATTTAACAGCTAGAGTTATGATTATGGCAAGATTTAGGGTTTTTCTAGTGTTAGGGTTAGTTTTGGGGGTAGGATAACGTTTAGAGCTAGGGTTTTTGTTAGGGTAATTGTCAGGGTTCAGGTTAGGATTAGGTATAGGGTTAGGTCCAGAATGTGGACTAGGGTTAGGTCTAGGTGTAGGGTTAGTGTTTGGTTTAGGTTAAGGGTTATTGTTAGGGCTAAGGCTAGGGATATGGCTATATTTAGAATTAGTGAATAATTACTAAATACTATATTTAGTATTAGTGAAAGGGTTAGGTTTAGGCCTAGGGTTAGCATTAGAGTAAGGGTTATGTTTAGGGTAATGGAGAGTGTTAGACCTAGGGTTAGGGCAAGGGTTATGGTTAATATTAGGGCTTGAAGTAGGGTTAGGGTTCGGGTTACACCCAGGGATAGCGTTAGGTTTAGGTTTATGGCACAGTTTAGATTTGAGCTAGGGTTAGCACTAGGGTGAATGTTAGGTTTAGGGTTATGTCTAGGTTATAGTTACGGTTAGGTCAAGGTTAGTGTTAGGATTAGGGCCAGGGTATCATTAGGTTTAGGGTTTGATGTCTGGTTAGAGTTAAGGTTAGTATTAGTTTTTGGCTTACGGTACTGTTAGGGATAGGTGTAGGGTTAGGTTTAGTGTAATGGTTAGGGTTTTAGCCAGGGATATGTCTATGACAAGCTTTAGGTTTATGGCTATGTCTAGGGTTAGGGTTAGGGTAGATTTAGGGTTAGGGCTTGGGTTATCATTAGGGTTAGGGTTAGGGTTAAGGTAATGGGTAGGGTTAGAGCTATGGTTATGGCTAGGGTTAAGGTTAGGTTTAGGCCTAGGGTTAAGGTTAGGGTTAGGTTTAGGCCAAGGATTAGTGTTAGCATTAGGTTATATTTAAGGGTTTGAGATTGAGGTAAGATTTGCAATAGGACGAGGTTTAGGGTTAGAGTCAGGGTTAGCATTAGGGCTCTGGTTAGCATTAGTGTTATGTTTATGGTTATGGTAATGTATAGAGTTAGAGGTAGGCTTTGGCTTATGATTATGGCTAGTTTTAGCGGTAGTGGTATGGCTAGGTCTAGTTTAGGGTTAGGTTTTCTGACAGAAAAAGGATTCGAGCTAGGGTTTGTGATAGGGTAAGGGTCAAGGTTTTGGTTAGAGTTAGGTTTATGATTAGTCCAGCATTAGGACTAGGGTTAGGTCTAGGTGTAGAGTTACTGTTTGGGTTAGGTTAAAGGTTGTTGTTAGGGCAAGGGCTAGGTTTTTATTTTGGGCTAGGGCTAGAGTTATTGCTAGATGAAGGATTAGGTGTAGATCTAGGTCTAGTGTTAGGGTTAGGTATAGGTATAGGGTTACAGGTAGCACCAATGTTAGGGGTCGGTTAGGGTTAGGGTCAGGTTTAGACCTGTGGTATTAGGGTCAGAATAATGGTCAGGGTTAGATTTAGGGTTTTGGATAGGGATAGAGCTAGATTGAGAGCTAGTGTTAGGACTAGTAGTAGAGTTACGTTTTGGGTTAGGCTAAAGATTAGGTTAAAACTAGGTAGCTTTAGGATTAGAGTTGGGCTTAGGGTAAGGAACAGGCATAGTGCTAGGGTTAGGGGTAGGGTTAGAATTAAAGGTAGTGTTACGGCTCAGATTAGGGCTAGGTTTGGTGTTATCTTTAGGTCTATGGCTAATGTAAGAACTATGGTTACAATTGGGGCTAGATTTAGGGTTATTGTTACATCTATGTCTAGTATTACCTTAGCTTTAGTGTTAGGGTTATGTTTAGGATAATGAATAGGTTCTGGTTACAGAATGTGTTAGGGTTAGTGATAGACACAAGAGTTAGGGTTATGGTTAGAGCTAAATTAGGGTTAGGATTAGGGCTACGATTAGTGTTGGGTTCAGGGCTACATTAGGGCCAGTATTAAGGCTAGGGTTAGTGTTAGGGTTAGACTAAGGGGTTGGGCTAATGTTAGGGTTAGCATTGGTGTTAAGTTAAAATTTAGGGAAATGGTTGGGGTTATAGCTAGATTTAGGTATAGGGTGAGCTTTAGAATTAGGATTAGGCCTAGGGTTATATTTCAGTTTAGGATTAAGTCTACGATTAGGGCTAGGTTAACGTCTAGGGTTTCTTTAGGATTATGGCTAGGACCAGGTCTAGGGCTAATATCAGGTCTAGGGTTAATGTTAAAAATAGTTTTAGGGTTAGGTTATGGTTAGGTCTAGTGTAAGAGTTAGGTTTAGGTTAAAGGTCAGCCTTAGGGCTAGGGTTATTATTAGGGTCAGGATCAGGGTCACATTAGCATTTGGTTTAGCTAAAGGCTTAGGGTTAAGGATCAAATTAGCATTAAGGTTAGGTTTGGGATTAGGGTAATGGATAAGGTTTAGTTTAGGTTTCAGTTAAGGTTTAGGGTAATGGATGAGTTAGGTTTAGAAATCAGGTTAGGGTTACCATTAGGGTTAGGATTATGTTTAGTGTAATGGAGAGGTGTAGAGCTAGGGTTAGGCCTAGGTTATGGTTTGGATTAACTCTAGGATTAATACTAGGTTTAGGGATAGTGTTAGGGTGTGATTTATGTTAAGTTTTAGGGTTATGGTAAGTGTTAAGTTTAGGGTTGGGGTTATAATTAAGTTATGGTAAGGGTTACTGTTTGAGCTAGGGTTAGGTTTAGGGCGAGGATTAGTTTTAGGTTTGGGTCTATGTTTACATTTATGGTTAGAATTAGGTTTAGTGTTAGGGATGGAGTTTTAATTAGGGTTAGGGTTAGGGTAATGGATATGTTTAGAGCTAAAGTTCAGACTAGGTTTAATGTTAGGATTAGAACTAGGGTTAGGGTTAGGGTTTAGGATAGAGTTAGGGTTATATTTAGTGTAAAGGTTAGGCGTTGAGCTAGGGTTAGGTCTAAGACGAGGCTTAGGTTAGGGCTAGGTTTAGGGCTAGGGTTAGGCTAAGGTTTATGCTTAGAGCTAAATTTAGGCCTAAGTTTAGGGCTAGGTTTTATGTTATGTTTAGGGCTAGGGTTAGGACTATAGTTAATGAAAGAGCTAGGGTTATGTTTAGGGCTAGTTTTAGGGTTAGGGTTATGGCCAGGTCTAGTGTTAGGTCTAGGTTGTGAGTTAGTGTCATGTTTAAAGCTAGGTTCAGAGCTACGTTTAGGGCTAGGGTTAAGTTTAGGGTTAGGGCTAGTGTTAGGGTTTAGAGTAAGGTATAGGTCTAAGTTTATATTTATAGTAGGATTAGGCTTTGAGCAATGTTTGAGAATAAGGCCAGGGTTAGGTTTAGGGTTAGGGTTAGGGCTAGGGTTAGGGTTGGGATTTCGCATAGGGATAGATTTAGGCCTATAATTCACTCTAGGTTTTGTGTTAGTTTAAGGCATAGAGTTAGAGCTTTGGGTAATATAAGAGCTAGGATTATGATTAGTGCTAGTTGTAGGGTTAGGGTTATGGCTATGTCTAGTGTTAGGTTTAGGTTTTGGTTAGGGTAAGGTTTAGAGATAGATTTAGTGTAAAGGCAGGGTCAGTGTTCAGTTTAGAATCAGAGTTAAGGTTAAAGCCAGAATTGGGAATAGGTTTATGTCTAGGGGAGGGTTAGTCATTGTGTTAAGTTAAGGATTATTGTTAGGGATAAGGCTAGGTTTTTTTGTAGGTCTAGAGCTAGAGTTAATGCTAGATTTAGGATTAGGTTTAGGCCTATAGCTAGTGATAGGATCTGGTTTAGGTATAAGTTTACTGGTAGGGCTAGTGTTATGGTTTTGTCTAGCGTTAGAGTCAGGTTTAGACCAAGGTTAGTGTTATGGTCAGAATAAGGGTCAAGGTTATGGTTAAGGTTTGGTATAAGTTTTGAGGGATAAGGAGAGCTAGGATTAGCACTACTAATATGGCGAGAGTTTTCATTATCCTGAGGATTAGGGATAGGTCTAGGGATACCATTAGTGTTAGAGTTTTTCTTAGGTTTAAGGATAGGGTTAAACCTAGTGTTAAGGGTAGGGGTAGGGTTAGGTTTAGGGTTAAAGCTAGTTTTAGGGCTACAATTAGGGCTAGTTATTGTGTTAGTGTTAGGGCTAGGGTTAGGGCAATAGGTAAAGTAAGAACCAGGGTTACAATTAGGGCTAGCTTTAGAGTTAGGGTTGGGGGAGTTGTAGTGTTAGTGTGAGATTAACGGTTAGGGTGATATTTAGACATAGAGTTATTTTTAGGATAAGAGTCAGGGTCAGGGTTAGCTTTAGGGTTTGAGTTAGGACTTGAATTAGGGCTAGTTTTACTGTTAGGGTTTGGTTTAAGGTTAGTGTCATGTTTAGAGGTAGATTGAGTGTTAAGATATGAATCAGGGTCAGGGCTAGATTTAAGGTTATGGTTAGGACTCAATTAGGTCTAGGATTAGTTCTTATAGTAGTTTCGGGTTTGGATTAAGTTAAGGTTTAGGGTTAGGTCTATTTCTCGGTTTTGTTTTAGTCCTAGGGTTAGGGTTAGGGCTAGTTTTACAATTATTATTAGGGTTAGGGCTAGTATTAGTTTTAGGCTTATACTTAGGGTTAGGGTTATATTTATAGTTGAGTTTAGATCTAGGATTAGGCTAGAATTAATGATAGGGCAAGGGTTAGGGCCAGGGTTAGAGTTATGTTAAGGGATAGGGTTAGAACTAGGGATAGGGCTAGTGTGAGAGTTAGAGTTAGTGATAGGGCTAAAAGTAGAGTTAGGGTTTTGCATAGGGGTAATTAATGCTACGATTAGAGCTAGGGTTATTGTTCAGCTTAGGCCTAGCATTAAGGATAGCGTTAGGTTTAATTTTAGGGCTAGGATGAGGGCTAATGTTTGTTTTATATTCAGGGCTAGGATTAGTGCTAGGGCTAATATCAGGTCTCGGGTTATGGTTAAAGATATTTTTAGGGTTAGTCTTATGGCTACGTCTAGTGTAAGGGTTAGGTTTAGGGTAAGGGTCAGGTTTAGAGCTCAGGGAATTATTAGGATAAGGATTTAGCTTAGGTAAGGATTTAGGTTTACAGCTCATATTAGTATTAGGATTAGGGTTAGGGTATAATTAGGGTTTGGTTTAAGGTTCAGGTTTGGTTTAGGGTAATTGATATGGTTAGCATTATTGATAGGGTTAGTTTAGGCTTTGGGTTAACATTAGGGTAAGGGTCATGGTTGGGGTAATTGATAGGGTTAGAGATTAGATTAGAACTAGTGTTATGGTTAGGAGTATGCCTTGAGTTAAGGTTAGAGTTAGTGTTAAATTAGGGTTATGTTAGGTTTAGAGTTATATTTTGCATAAAGGTTAGGTTTTGAGCTAGGGTTAGGTCTATGTTTAGGGTTAGGTCTAGGGATAGGATTATGGTAGGTTTAAGATTAGGGTTAGAGTTAGGGCTAGGGTTATCATTAACGTTAGGGTTATGGTTAAGGCAAAGGAATGGGTTATTTTAGGTTTAGATTTGGTTTAGATATAGAATTAGTGATAGTTTTAAGAATAGAGCTATGGTTATGTTTAGGTTTATGGTTAGGTTTATGTTTTGATCTAGAGTTAGGGCTATGCTGAATATTAATTTTAGGGTTATGTCTCTGGTTAGTTTTCCAGTTAGGGTTAGGTTTAACATAAGGTTTCTGGCCAGGATTGTCAATAAGTTTAGTTTTAGGGTTAGGGTAATGGGTAGGTTTAGAGCTAGGTTTAGGGCTAGGTTAAGTTTAGGATATGGGCTAGGTTTAGGGTGAGAGTTAGGGATAGTTCTAGGTTTATGTTTAGGGTAAAGGTTAGGCTTTGACTATCTTAGGACTAAGGCGAGGGCTGGGTTAAGTATAGTGCTAGTGTTAGGTTTCGGGTTATGCTTAAGGCTAGGTTAGGCCTAAAATTAGCTCTATGTTTAGCGTTAGGTTTAGGCCTAGGGTTAGGGCTATGGGTAATGTAAGATCTAGGGTTATGATTAGGGCTAGTTTTAGGTTCAAGGTTATGGCTGGGTCTAGAATTAGGTTTAGGTTTTGTTTAGTTTCAGGTTTAGAGGTAGGTTTAGTGTTAAAGTCAGGGTCAGTGTTTGAGTTAGATTTAAATTTAGGATTACAGCCAGAATTAGGAGTAGGTTTAAGTCTAGGGGTTGAGTTAGTGTTTGGGTGAGGTAAAGGTTTTTATTAGGGCTAGAGCTAGTATTTTGTTTAGGTCTAGAGCTAGAGTTCATGTTAGATTTAGGATTAGGTTTAGGTCTAGAGCTGGTGGTATGGTTACGTTTACGCATAAGTTTACAAGTAGGGCTAGTGTTAGGGTTTGGTTTAGTGTTAGGGTCAGGTTTAGCCCTAGGGTATATGTTATGGTCAGAATGAGGGTCAGGGTTAGGGTTAGGGTTTGGGATAGCATTAGATCTAGAATGAGATCTGGGTTAGGACTATTAATAGGGTTAGGATTTGGTTAGCCTAAGGATTAGGGATAGGTCTAGGGTTACCATTACATTTAAGGTTTTGCTCAGGGTAAGGCATAAGTTTAGGGCTAGAGTTAGGTTTATGGTTAGGGTTAAAGCTAGGTTTTGGGCTCAGATTAAGACTATTTTTTGTGTGAGGTTTAAGGCCAGGGCTATGGCTATGGCTAATATAAGAACTAGGGTTACAATTAGGGTTAGAGGTGGGGATAGGTCAAGTTTAAGGATATGGTTAGGTTTAAGATTTGGGTGATATTTATAGCTAGGGTTAGTGTTAGGATATCAGTCAGGTCAGCGTTAGTTTTAGGGTTAGGGTTAGGAGTTGAAGAAGGGCTAGGGTTACTGTTAGGGTTCAGTTTCAGTTTAGGGTGTTATTTAGAGCTTGGATGAATCTTAGAATATAATTCAGGTTCAGGGTTTTATTTAAGGTTATGATTTAAACTCAAATTAGGGCTAAGGTTAGATCTAGGTGTAGTGCTAGGTTTTGTTTTAAGTTAAGGTTATTGTTAGGCCTGTTGCTCGGTTTTCTTTTAGTGCTATGATTAGGGTTAGCATTAGTTTTATGATTTGCTTTAGAGTTAGGACTATGGATATGGTTAGGTTTAGGATTAGGCTAGATTCAAGGATTAGGGCTAGGTTTTGTGTTAGTTTTAGGGCAACAATTAGGGCTAGGACTAATGTCAGGTCTAGGTTTATATTAAATGATGTTTTTAGGGTTAGGTTTATGGCTAGGTCAAATTAAAGTGTTAAGTTTAGGGAAAGGGTCAGATTTAGAGCTGGGGTTTTATTAGGGTCAGAGTCAGGATTTGGTTTTGGGTTAGGTTACGGTTTAGGGTTAAGGCTCAAATTAGCATTTAGGATTTTTGCTATGGCCAAGGTTTATTTAGAGTTTGGTCTAGGTTTATGATCATGGTTAGTGTTACAGTTAGGGTGAGGGTTATCATTAGGGTTAGGGTAATAGGTTTAGATGGCAGGTTAAAGATAGGGTTAGGTTTAGGTTAACCTTATGTTTATGTTTAGAATTAGGGTTAGGATTTGAGCTAACTTAGATTTAGGATTAGGGTTAGGTTCACTGTTAGTTCTTAGGTTTAGGTTTAGGGTTAGCATAGGTTTAGGTAGTGTTATCATTAGGGTTAAGTTTAGGGTTAGGGTAGTGGATAGGGTTCGAGCTAGGGTTTGGGCTAGAGTTTAGGTTAGGATTAGGGTTGTGGTTCAGGCTATGGTTAGGACTTGGGTTAATGTTAGGGTTAGGTTAAGTGTAATGATTATGGATTGAGCTAGATTTAGGTCTATGATGAGGGTTAGGATTACAGTCAGGGCTAGGGTAGGGTTAGGGTTAGGGTTAGGGTTAGGGTTAACATTAGTTTTAGGGTTATGGTTAGTGTACTTGATACAGTTATTAGTGCTAGGCTTTGGGCTATGGTTACAGATAAATTTAGGGCTAGAGTTAGTCAGGTTTAGGGTTTTGGCCAGGGTTATGTTTAGTGTAAGGTTTAGTGTTTGAGTTAGAGTTAGGGCTAGAACAATGGTTAGGGTTAGGTTTTAGGGTTATGGCTAGGTTTAGGGTTAGAGTTATATTTAGGGTTATGTTAGGGCTGTAATTATGGCTAGGTTTTGTGTGAGGTGTAGGGCTTGTGTTAGGTATATGGGTAATGTAAGAGCTAGAGTTATGGTTATGGCTAGATTTATAATTCGTCTATTGTTAGGGTTAGTTTTAGGGTTAGGATAAGCTTTATATCTAGGGTTTTTTGTTTGGGTAATTTTCGGCGTTCAGGTCAGGATTAGTTTTAGTGTTAGGTCCAGAATGAGGACTAGGGTTCGGTCTAGGGTTAGAGTGAGTGTTTGGTTTGGTAAGGGATATTGTTAGAGCTAAGTCTAGGGTTATGGCTATATTTAGGATTAGGTTTAGGTCTATTCCTAGTGTTAGTGTTAGGTTAAGGGTTAGGGTTACAGTTAGGGCTAGTGTTAGGTTTTGGATAAAATTTAGTGTCTGGTTTAAACCTAGGTTTAGTGTTAGGGTCAGAATAAGGATCAGGGTTAGGGTTAGGGTTTGGGTTAAGTTTAGAGCTAGAATGAGGGCTAAGGTTAGTACTAGGAATGGAGATAAGGTTTGGGGTAGGCATAGAATTAGGGTTAGGACTAGGGTAGCAATAGGGTAAGGGATTGACTAAGTGTAAGACATACGGTTAGAGCTAGGATTAGGACTAGAGATAAGGCTAGGGTTAGGGCCAGGGTTAGGGTTAGGGTTAAAGTTAGGGTTAAGCTTGAATTATGGCTAGGTTTTGTGTTAGGTTTAGGGCTTTGGCTAATTTAAGAACATGGCATTACAATTAGGGCTAGTTTTAGGGTTAGGTTTAGGGCGAGGTTTAGTGTTAGGATTAGGTTTAGGGATAGGGTGATGTGTAGAGCTAGGGTTAGTGTTAAGGTCAGAGTCAGTGTTAGTATTAGTTCTAGAGTTAGGGTTAGGACTCGAATTAGGTCTAGGGTTAGGACTAGGTTTTGGTTTAGGTTAAGGTTTAGAGTCAGTGCTATGGCATGGTTTTGCTTGAGGGCTAGGGCTAGGGTTAGGTATTATTTTCAAATTAGCATTAGGGTTAGAGCTAGTGTTAGGGTGTGGTTTAGGCTTAGGTTTAGGGTTATATTTAGAGTTATGGTTAGATATAGGTTTAGAGCTACAGTGAAGGTTAGGTCTAGGGTTAAATCTAGGGTTTGAATTATCATAAGGGATAGGATAGAACTAGGGCTAATGCTAGGGCAAGAGTTAGAGTTAGTCTTAGTGTTAGGTTTACATATAGGGTTAGAATTATGGCTTAATTAGGGCTAGGATAAGAGCTAGGGTTAGTATTAAGGCTGAGCCTAGGTTTATGGCTAGGGTTATGGTTATGATTATGGTTAAGTATGATGTTATAGGTACCTTTAGAACTAGGGTGAGGGTTAAATTTATGTTTAGGTCTATGGTTAGTTAGGGTTAGGTTTAGGATTAAAGCTAAGATTAGGGCTAGGTTTCGGGCTAGAGTTTGTTCTAGTGTTAGGGCTTCTTTATTGCTAGGGCTAATGTCAGGTCTAGGGTTATGGTTAGACATAGTTTTAGGGTTGATCTTATTAGTGTTAGGATTAGTTTTATCGATATGCTTAGGTCTAAGTTTCAGATTAGGTTTATGGTAATGTTTAGGTTTAGGGTTAGGAATAGGTTTAGTGTTACCATAGGTTTAGGAGTAGGTTTAGGATTAGGATTAGGGTAATAGATAGGGTTACAGCTGGGGTTAAGGCCTGGTTTATGGTTAGGATTAAGGCTATGGTTATGGTTGGGTTTTTTGTAATGGCAAGTGTTAGGGTTAGGTTTAGGGTATGGTTTAGGGGTAGAATTAGGTTTTTGGTTAGGGTTAAAGTTAGTGTTAGGGCTCTGATTAGGAATAAGTGTTGGGTTAGGTTAAGGCTAGATTTAGGGCTTCAGCTAATGTAAGATCTAAGGTTATGATTAGAAGTCGTTTTAGCGTTAGGGTTAGGGCTAGGTATAGGGTTAGGTTTAGGTTTATGTTTTGAGTGATGTTTAGAGCTAGGGTTAGTGTTAGGGTCAGATTCAGGGTCAGGGTTTGTTTTATGGTTAGGGATTGGACTCGAATTAGAGCTAGGTTTAGTGCTAGGTATAGGGTTAGGGTTTGGTTTATGTTAAAGGTTAGGGTTAGGGCTATGGCTTGGTTGTTTAGTAGGGCTAGGGCCAGGTTAAGGCTAGTTTTAGGATTAGCATTAGTATTTTGGCTTTACGTTGAGGTCTAGTGTGAGGATTAGGTTTAGGGATAGGGTGATGTATAGAGCTAGGGTTAGTGTTAAGGTCAGAGTCAGGGTTAGTATTAGTTCTAGGGTTAGAATTAGGACTCGAATTAGGGCTACGTTTAGGGTTAGGGTTTGGTTTAGGTTAAGAATTAGGGTCATTGCTATGGCTCGGTTTGTCTTAAGGGCTAGGTCTAGGGTTAGAGCTATTTTCAAATTAGCGTTAGGGTTAGAGCTGGTGTTAAGGTATGGTTTTGACTTAAGATTAGGGTTAGATTTAGATTTAGGGTTAGATCTAGGTTTAGGGCTACAGCAAAGGTTAGGGCTAGGGTTAGGTCTAGGGTTTGAGTTATCATAAGTGATAGGGTTAGAACTAGGTATAGGGCTTGGGTGAGAGTTAGAGTTAGTGTTAGGGTTAAATTTAGGGTTAGAATTATGGCTTAATTAGGACTATGATTAGAGCTAGGTTTAGTATTAAGGCTGAGCCTAGGTTTATGGCTAGGGTTATGGTTATGGTTATGGTTAGGTATGATGTTATAGATAGCTTTAGAACTAGGGTGAGTGTCAAAATTAGGGTTAGGTTTAGAATTAAGACTAAAACTAAGAATAGGTTTAGGGCTAGAGTGTGTTTTAGGGTTAGGGCTTTATTAGGGCTAGGGCTAATGTCAGGTCTAGGGTTATAGTTAGAGATAGTTTTAGGGTTAACATTATTAGGGTTAAGATTAGGATTATGGATATGGTTAGGTTTAGGGTTCAGGTTCGGTTTATGGTAATGTATAGGTTTAGGGTTAGGAATAGGTTTAGGGTTATCCTAAGGTTAGCATTAGTGTTAGGATTAGGATTAGGGTAATGGGTAGGGTTATAGCTGGGGTTCGGGCTAGGTTTGTGGTTAGGATAAAGGCTAAGCTTAGGTTTAGGTTTTGGGTTATGTCAAGCATTAGGGTTAGGGTTAGGGTAAGTTTTAGGGCTAGAATTAGGGTTATGGTTAGGGTTAAAGTTAGTGTTAGGGCTACAATTAGGAGTAGGTTTTGGGTTAGGTTAGGGCTAGGTTTAGGGATACAGCCAATGTAAGAACTAGGGTTACGATTAGAACTAGTTTTAGGGTTAGATTTATGGCTAGGTCTAGTGTAAGGGTTCGGTTTAGGGTAAGGGTAAGGTTTAGAGCTAGGGGTATTATTAGGGTAAGAATTAGGTTTCAGGTATGGTTTAGGTTAGGGTTTAGTTTTAGAGCTTGAATTAGCATTAGGGTTTGGTTAGGGTAATGATATGTTTTGGTTTAGGGTTCATGTTAGGTGTAGGGTAATTGATAGGGTTAGAGTTAGCAAAAGGGTTAGGGTTAGGCCTAAGTTTAGGCTTAGGGTTATGGTTGTGCTTAGGATAATGGATAGGGTTAGGGCTAGGGTTATGGTTTGTATTAGGGCTAGAGTTAGGGTTAGGCCTAGGGTTAGGTTTATGTTCAGGTTTAGGATATGGTTTAGAGTTTGAACTAGGATTAGCTCTAGTGCAAGGATTAGGTTTAGGGTTAGTTCTAGGTTATAGTTACAGTTAGGGTCAAGGTAAGTTTTTAGGTTAGGGCTAGGGTTATCATTAGGTTTAGCGTATTGGATAGGGTTTGATTTTGTGTTAACATTATGTTTTGGCTTAAGGTTAGGATTAGGGATAGGCTTAGGTTTAGGTTGAGGGTAATAGTTAGGGTTTGAGCAGGGGTTTGTTCTATGGCAAGGGTTAGGTTTATGGCTATGTCTAGGGTTATGGTTAGGGTAGATATAGGGTAATGGCTAGGGTTATCATCAGGGTTAAGGTTAGGGTTAGAGTAATGGGTAGGGTTAGAGGTAGGGTTAGGACTAGGGTTATTATTAAGTTTAGGGTTAGAGTTAGGGCAATATTTAGGCTTAGAGCTAGGGTTAGGGATAACATTAAGGTTAGGATTAGGGCTAGGGTTTAGGTTAGGTTTAGGTTTAGGCCATGGGTTAGTGTTAGGGTTAGGTTAAGTTTAAGGATTAGGGACTGAGCTAGTGTTTGGACTAAGATGAGGATTAGGGTTAGAGTCAGTGTGAGGGTTAGGGCTAGGGTTAGCATTAGTGTCAGGGTTAGGGTTAGGGTTAGGGTAATGCATAGAGTTAGAGGTAGGTTTTGGCCTATGATGATGGCTAATTTCAGGGTTAGTGATATGGCTAGGTCTAGTGTCAGGGTTATATTTTTTGTTACGATAAGCTTTAGAGCTACGGTTTGTGTTAGGGTAAGGGTCAGTGTTCAGTATAGGGTTAAGTTTATTCTTAGGGCCAGCGTTAGGTCTATGGTTTGGTCTAGGGGTATGGTTAGTGTTGGGGTTAGGTTAAGGGTTATTATTAGGTCTAGGCCTAAGTTCTAAGTTTTTGTTTAGGGCTAGGCCTCAAGTTATCACTAGATAAAGGATTAATTGTAGATCTAGGTCTAGTGTTAGGGTAAGGTTTAGTTATAGGGTTACTGGTAGTGCCAATGTTAGGGGTCAGTTTAGTTTTAGGGTCAGGTTTAGGCGTATGGTTAGTGTTATGGTGAGAATAAGGGTCAGGGATAGGGTTAGGGATTGGGATAGAGATAGAGCTAGGTTGAGGATTAGGGTTAGAACTAGTAATAGAGTTAGGTTTTGTGTTAGGCTAAGAATTAGGTTTATGACTAATGTAGCTTTAGGGTTATAGTTTGGCTTAGGGTAAAGGATAGGGTTAGCGTTAGTGTTAGGGCCAAGGTTAGGGTTAGGGTTAGGGATAGGGTTAGATTTAGGGTTAGGGTTAAAGCTAGGGTTAGAGCTTGGATTAGGGCTAGGCTAGATTTGGTGTTAGCTTTAGGGCTACGGCTAATGTAAGAAGTAGGATTACGATTGGGGCTAGTTTTAGGGTTAGTGTTTCTTCTGGGTTTAGTGTTTGGTTAGGTTTAGTGTTAGGGTTATGTTTAGGGTAATGGATAGTTTAGGATTAGTGAATGTGTTAGGGTTAGGCCGAGGGTTAGCATTAGGGTTAGGATTAGGGTTAGGGTTAGGGCAATGGATAGGGTTAGAGCTAGGGTTAGGGCTAGTTTTATGGTTAGTGTTAGTGTTAGGGTTAGTGTTAGGTTTATGGTTATTAGAAGGATTAAAGTTAGGGTTAGGTTTAGGTTAAGCATTAGGACTTGGTGGAGGTTTAGAGTTTCGGTTAATGCTAGCGTTGGGGCTCACATTAGGGCTAGATTTTGGGTTACATTATGGATAGTGTTAGGGATATAGCTAATGTAAGAAATAGGGTTATTATTAAGGCTAATTTTAGGGTTACGGTTAGGGCTAAGTCTAGTTTTATGGTTAGGTTTAAGTTCAGGATGATGTTTTGAGCTAGGGTTAGTGTTAGGTTCAGAGTCAGGGTCAGGGTTAGTTTTAGGATTGGGGATAGGACTAGAAATACGGGTAGGCTTAGGGCTAGATGTAGGGTTAGTATTTGGTTTAGGTTAAGGTTTATGGTTAGTTCTACGGCTCATAATGTTTTAGGGCTAAGGCTAAATGTAAGGGTATTTTTACGGTTGATGTTAGTGTGATTGCTAGTCATATGGTGAGTATAGGCTTAGGGGTACATTTCGAGTTATGGTTAATTCTAGGGCTAGGGCTATGGCTAGGGTTAGGGCTAAGGTTATGTCTACTTTTGGGGTTAGAACTAGGAATAGAGCTAGGGCGATAGTTAGAGTTAGTTTTAAGGCTAGGGTTAGTGTTAAGTCTAGGGCTAAATTAGGGCTAGGAATATGTCTAGGATTGGTGTTAGGGTTAGGCCTAGGGTTAGGGCTATGTTTAAGATTAGGTTTAGGTTTAGATATAGGGGAAGGGATGGGGTTATAGCTAGGTTTAGGGTTAGGGTGATGATTAGAATTAGCTTTAGGTCTAGTGTTAGGTTTGTGTTAGAATTAAGGCTAGATTGGGGTTAGGATGAGGGCTAGGATTTGTGTCAGGGTTAGGGCAAGTTTTAGGGATAAGGATAAAATCAGTTTTAGGGTTACAGCTAGGGATAGTTATAGGGTTAGGTTCATGGCTAGGTCTAATATTAGGTTTAGGGTAAAGCCGAGGTTAAGAGTAAGGTGTATTTTTAGGGGCAGGGGCAGGTTTCAGGTTTGTGTTAGGTTATATATTAGGGTTAAGGCTCAAATTAGTGTTAGGTTTAGAATTAGGGTTAGGTTTATGGATAGGTTTGGGTTTAGGATTCAGGGTAAGATTAGAGTAATTTTTGGGATTAGGGTTAGGCCTAGGGTTAGCATTTGGGTTAAGGTTATTGTTAGAGTAATGAATAGCATTAGAGCTAGTGTTAGGGCTAGGATATAGAATACTATTAGGGCTAGAATTAGGGTTAAGCTAGGGCTAGGTTTACGGTTTGGGTTAGGTTTAGGGTACAGGTTAGGTTTTGAGCTAGGGTTAGTGCTAGGGTGAGGGTTATGTTTAGGATTATGTCTAGAGTTAGATTTTCGGTTAAGGTTAGTGTTAATATTAGGGTTAGAGTTAAGGTTATATTTAGTGTTAGGTAAATGGAAAGGGATAGATGTCAGGTTAGGGTTAGTGGTAGCTTTAAGTTTAGGATTAGTGTTAAGGTTATGGCTAAGATTATCATTTGAGTTAGGGAAATGAATAGGGTTAGATATCAGGTTAGGGTAAGGGGTAGTTTTATGCTGAGGGTTAGCGTTAGGGTTTGGGCTAGGGTTAGTGTTAGAGTAAGGGTTAGGGTTTTACCTAGGGTTAAGGCTATGATGAGGGTTATGTTTAGGGTTAGGTCTAGGATTAGGTTTACAATTAGGATTAGAGCTAGTGTTGTCATTAGTGTTAAGGTTCAGTTCAGGGTAATGGATAATTTTAGAGAAAGTATTAGGGCTACTGTTAACATTATGATTAGGGCTAGGATTAGCATTAGGTTTAGGGCTAGGGCTAGGGTTATGTTTAGGGTTCAGTTTTGGGTTTTATCTAGGTTTAGGTCTAAGGCGAGGGTTAGGGTTAGCGTGAGGGTTAGGCTTAAGGTAAGGGATAAGTTAGGTTAGGGTTAGGGTTACGCTTTGGAAGAGATTTAGGCCTAGGATTAGGGCTATATTTTGTGATAGATTTAGAGCTAGTTTTAGTGCTATGGTAATGTAAGGGTTATGTTTACAGTTATGGCTAGGCCTAATGATATGTTTAGGTTTCTGTTAGGGTCAGTTTTATAGCTAGGGTTAGTGTTAGTGTCAGGGTCTGTATTTGGATTAGGGTTAGGGTTAGGGCTAGAGCCAGATTTAAGATTGGTTAGGTCCAGAGGTAAGGTTAGTGTTTGGCTTTGTCTAAGTGTTATCATTAGAGTTAGGGCTAGTTTTTGTTTAGGTCTTGTTTAAATATAAGACTAGATTTATTATTAGGTTTATTTTAGGGCTAGTGTTAGGGTTAGGTTTAGATATAGGGTTATGGGTAGGGCTAGTGTTAGGGTTTGGTTTAAGTTGAGCATCAGAATAAGATTCAGGGTTAGGGTTAGAAACTGGGTTATGGTTATAACAAGAATGAGGGCTAGGATTAGGACTAGTAATAGGGTTAGGGTTTGGGTTAGACTCAGGATTAATTTCAGGACTAGGGTTAGCATTATGGTTGGGGTTTGACCAGGGTAAAATATATGGTTAGAGCTACGGTTAGAGCTAGGTTTTGGGTTAGGGTTATGGCTGTGTTAGCGTTAGGGTTAGGGTGAAAGCTAGGATTAGGTATCAGAATTTGGCTAGGTTTGGTTAGATTTAGTTTTAAGGTTATGGCTAATATATGACCTAGGGTTATGATTAGAACTAATTGTAGAATTATGGTTAGGAACAGGTCTAGTGTTAGGTTAAGGTTTAGGTTTAGGGTGACGTTTAGAGTTAGGGTTAGTGTTAAGGTCAGAGACAGGTTAAGGGGTAGATTTAGGGTTAAGTTTAGGATTCATATTAGGGGTAGCCTTAGGGCTAGATATAAGGTAAGGTTTTGGTTAAGGTAAAAGTTAAGGGTTATTGTTAGGACTAAGTTTTTTTTTTAGGGCTAAGCCTATGTTTAGGGCTAGTTTTATGATTAGCATTAGCATTAGGGCTAGTGTTAGGGTTAGGTTTAGATATAGAATTAGGGTTAAATTTACAGTTAGGTTTAGATCTAGGGTTAGGGCAAGGTGTAAGGTTAGGGGTAGGGTTATTCTAGGCTATGGCTATGAATAAGGTAACGGTAAGTGATAGGGTTAAAATTAGGGCTAGGTCTATGGCAAGTGTTATAGTTAGTCTTAAAGCTAGAATTAGGGATAGGTTTAGTATTTGAGCTAGGGTTAGTGTTAGGGTTAGTCCTAGGGTCAAGGTTAGGGCTAGGTTTAGTGTAATGGTTAGGGTTTGGGTTAGATTTAGGGTAAGCAATGGGGTTATAACTAGGTTTAGGGCTAGGGAAAGGGTTAGAATTAGGGTTAGGGTTATGATTAAGGCTTGCTTTTGGGCTAGGATGAGAGCTAGTGTTCATGTTAAGGTTAGTGCTAGTATTAGGGCTAGGGCTAATGTCAGGTCTAGAGTTACAGTTAGAGATAGGTTTATGTTTATGTTTATGATTAGGTCTAGTGTAAGGGTTAGATTTAGGGTAAGGGTCAAGTTTACAGATATGTGTATTAATAGGGTCACTGTACAGCTTAAGGTTTGGTTTAGGTTAAGATTTAGGTTTAGGGCTCGAATTAGCATTAGCGTTAGAGTTAGGGTTAGAGTAATGAATAGGCTTAGGATTAGTGTTCAGGTTAGTTTCAGGGCAATGGATAGGTTTAGGGATTTTGATAGGGTTAGGGTTAAGTCTATTGTTAGCATTAGGGTTAGGATTATGGTTAGGGTGATGGATAGAATTAGAGCTAGGTTTAGGGCTAGAGTTATCATTAGGATTTCGGCTAGGATTAGGGTAGTTGATATAATTAGAGCTATGGTTAGGGCTATGGTTAATGTTAGGATTAGGGCTAGTGTTAGGTTTGGTTTGGGGACAGGGCTAGGGTTATATTAAGGGTAAAGTTTAGGCTTTGAGCTAGGGTTAGGTCTAAAGTGAGGCTTAGGTTTAGGGTTAGGGCTAGGCTTAGGTTTAGGGTTACACTTAGGGCTATGTTCAGGCCTAAAATTAGGGCTAGGTTTTGTGTTAATTTAGGCCTATGGTTAGGGACATGAGTAATATAAGAACTAGGATTATGATTAGGGCTAGTTTTAGGGTTAGGGTTATGGCTAGGTCTAGTGTTAGGATGAGGTTTTTGTTTAGGGTGAGCTTTGGAGCTAGGATTATGTTAGGGTCAGGGCCAATGTTCAGGTTAGAGTTAGTGTTGGGTTTAGTGCCAGAATTAGGACTAGGGTTAGGTCTAGGGGTAGGGTTAGTGTTTGGGTTAGGTTAAGGGTTATTGTTAGGCCTAGGGCTAGGTTGTTGTTCAGGTCTAGGGCTAGAGATATGGCTAGATTTAGGATTAGGTTTAAGTCTAGGGCTAGTGTTAGGTTTAGGTTTAAGTGTATGATTACTGGTAGGGCTAATGTTAGTGTTCAGTTTCGGGTTAGGGTCAGGTTTATAACTGTGGTTAGTGTTAGGGTCAGAATAAGTGTCAGGGTTAGGTTTTGGGTTTATGTTACGGTTAGGGCTAGAACGAAGGTTAGTGTTCTGACGAGATATAGGGTTAGAGTTTGGGTTAGGCTCTGGATTAGGTTTAGGACTAGGGATAGCATTAGGTTTAGGGTTTAGCTTAAGGTAATGGATAGGGTAAAACTAGGGTTAGATCTAGGGTTAGGGTGTGGATTAGGGCTAGTTTTAGGGTTAGGGTTAAAACTAGGGTTAGTGCTCGGCTTAGGGCCAGATTTCGGTTTAGTTTGGGGCTAGTGTTAGGCCTACAAATAATGTATAAACCAGGGTTATGATTAGGTCTACTTTTGGGGTAAGTGTTACGGCTAGATCAAATGTTAGGGTTAGGGTTACTGTAAGTGTGATGTTTAGAGCTATGGTTAGTGTTAGGGTCAGAGTCAGTGTTGGGGTTATAGTTTGGTTTAGGGTTAAACCCAATATTATCACTAGAGTTAGGTCTAGGTGTAGGGTTAGTGTTTGTTTTAGGTTAAGGTTTATCATTAGGGCTAGGGCTAGGTTTTTGTTTAGGTCTAGGGCCAGAGATATGGCTATAGTTAGGATCAGGTTTAGGTCTAGGGCTAGTGTTAGGGTTAGGTTTAGGTATAGGTTTATTTCTGGTGCTAATGTTAGGGTTCAGTTTATGGTTAGGGTCAGTTTTAGACATAAGGTTACCTTCAGGATCAGAATAAATATCAGAGTTAGACTTAGGGTTTGGGTTATGGTTAGAGCTACAATGAGGGATAGGGTTAGGACTATTAATGGGGTGAGGGTTTGGGATAGGCTAAGGATTAGTTAGGCCTAGGGTTAGCATTAGGGTTAGGGTTAGGTTAGGGTAAGGGATAGGATTAGAGCTCGGATAAGGGCTATGTTTAGGGTTAGGGTTATGGCTAGTGTTTGGTTTAGGTTTAGGGTTAAAGCTTGGGTTAGGTCTTGCATTAAGGCTAGGTTTTGGTTAGAGTTAGGGCTAGTTTTAGAGTTATGGCCAATGTATGGATTGGATTAGGGTTCTGATTTGGGCTATTTATAGGATTAGGATTAGGACTAGGTCTAGTGGTAGAGTTAGGTATAACGTTTAGAGCTAGGGTTAGTGTTAGGGTCAAATTCAAGGTCAGAGTAGTTTTAGCATTAGGTTTTGCCCTCGAATTAGGGCTAAGGTTAGAGCTAGGAGTAGGGTTAGGTTTCAGTTTAGGTTAAGTTTTAAAGTTAGGGCTATGGCCTGGTTTTGTTTTAGGGCTAGGGCTATGGTTAGGGCTAGTTTTAGGCTTAGCATTAGGTTTAGGGCTAGTGTTAGGCTTAGGTTTAGGCTTAGGGTTAAAGTTAGATTTGGATTTAGGATTAAATCTAGAGTTAGGTTTAGGGCTAAGTATAGGGCTACTGTTAGGTCTTGGTTTATGGCTAGTATTAGGGTTATGGTAAGGGATAGGTTAGAACTAGGAATAGGGCTAGGTTGAAAGTGAGAGTTAGTCTTATGGATAAGCTTAGTGTTTGGTTCGGTATAGGGCTTAATTAGGGCTAGTAATAGGGCTAGGTTTATGGTTGTGTTTAGGCCTAGGGTTAGTTTTAGGCTTAGGGTTACGTTTTGTGTAAATGATTGGGTTAGAGCTAGGGATATGGCTAGAGTGAAGGTTAGAATTAGGGTTAGGGCTAGGGGTTCATTAGAGTTATGATTAAGGCTAGGTTTCGAGCTAGGATGAGGGCTAGGGTTTGTGTTAGGGTTAGGGATAGGATTAGTGTTAGGGTCAATGTCAGGTCTAGGGTTATGGTTAGAGATAGTTTTAGGATTAGGTTTATGGCTATGTTTATTGTAAGTGTTAGGTTTCAGGTAGGGGTCAAATTAAGAGATAGGGGTATTATTAGGGTCAGGGTCAGGTTTAGGGTTTTGTTTAGGCTAGGGTTTAGGGTAGGCCTCGAATTAGAATTAGGATTTGGGTAGGGGTAATGCTAGGGTTTTGTTTAGGGTTCAAGATAGATTTAGCATAAAAGATAGGGTTACAGTTAGGGATAGGGTTAGAGTTAGGCATAGGGTTAGCATTATAATTAGGGTTATGTTTAGGGTAATTGATAGGATTAGAACTAAATTTAAGTCTAGGGTTATGGATAGGATTATGGCTAGGGTTAGAATTAGGGTTATGGGTTTGTTTTGTGTTAAGTTTAGGGCTAGAATTACAGCTAGGGCAAATGTCAGGTCTAGGATTATGGCTATGGATAGTTTTAGGGTTAGGTTTATGGCTACGTCTAGTATAAGGGTTAGGTTTAGGGGTAGGTTCAGGTTTAGATCTAGGTATACTATCATGGGGAGGGGCAGAGTTAGAATTTGGGTTGGGTTAAAGTTTAGGGTTAAGGCATTAGGGTTAGAGTTAGGGTAATTATAGGTTTAGGTTTAGAATTCAAATTAGGTTTAGGTTAATGAAATAGGTTAGGGTTAGGGATAAGTTTAGGGTTAGGCCTAGGGTTACCATTAGAGTTATGGTTATAGTTAGGGTAATGGATAGGGTTAGAGATAGTTATAGGGCTAGGGTTATGGTTATAATTCTGGCTAGGGTTAGGTAAATTTTAGGGCTATGTACTAGGTTAGGGTTAGGTTTAGGGTTAGGTTTAAAGCTAGGGTTAAGGCTCGGATTAGGGCTTGTTTTTTGGTTTGGTTAGGGCTACGATTAGGGCTATGGTAATGTATGAACTAGTGTTGCAATTAGTGCTAGTTTTGGGGTTAGGTTCAGGGCTATGTCTAGTGTTATGGTTAGGTTTAAGGTTAGGGTGATGTTTAGAGCAAGGGTTATGTTAGGGTTAGTGTCAAAGTCAGGGTTAGTTTTTGGGTTCATGTTAGATCTCAAATTAGGGCTAAAGTTAGTACTAGTTGTACGTTTAGGGTTTGGTTTAGGTTAAGGGTTGGGGATATAGGTTGGTTTTGTTTTAGGGCTAGGGCTACAGTTACCTCTAGATTATGGATTAGCATCCGGGTTAGGGCTACAGTTAGGTTAAGGTTTAGGCTTAGGGTTTGGGTTAGATTTTGAGTTAGGGTTTGATCTAGGGTAAGGGATAGGGCTAGGGCTATGGCTGGCTAGGTGTAGGTTTAGGATGAGGGATAGGAATGTGGTAACATATATGGTTAGAACTAGGGATACACCTAGGGCAAGAATTTTAGTTAGTTATAGTAGTTATTTTAGGATTAGGGTTAGAGTTAGGGCTAAATTAGGGCTAGGATTAGGGCTTGGGTTATAGCTAAATTTGGCCTAGGATTAGGGCTAGGGTTAGTGTTAGAGTTAGGGCTAAATTAGGGCTAGTGTTAGGGCTAGATTTAGGGTTAGGTTTAGAGCTAAATTAGGGTTTAGCATTAAGGCTAGTGCTAGTGTTAGGGTTAGGGCTATATTATGGCTAGTGTTAAGGCTAAGGTTATTCTTATGGTTAGACTAAGGGGTTGGGCTAGAGTTAGGGTTAGCATTGGTGTTAAGGTTAAGTTTAGGGGAATGGGTGTGGTTATAGTTAGCTTTAGGGATAGGGTGCAGGAAAGAATTAGGATTAGGCCCAGGGTTATGTTTAAGTTTAGGATTAAGTCTACGTTTAGGGCAAGGTTAAGGGCTAGGGTTTCTGTTAGGGTAAAGGCTAGGACCAGATCTAGGGCTAAGATCAGGTCTAGGGTTAATGTTAAAAATAGTTTCAGGGTTAGGTTATTGCTAGGTGTAGTGTAAGAATTAGGTTTAGGTTAAAGGTCAGCTTTAGGGCTAGGGTTATTATTAGGGTCAGGGTCAGGGTTAGCATTTGGTTTAGTGAAAGGTTTAGGGTTAAGGCTCGAATTAGCATTAGGGTTAGGTTTAGGATTAGGGTAATGGACAGGTTTTAGTTTAGGTTTCAGTTAATGTTTAGTGTAATGAATGAGTTAGGTTTTGCAATTGGGTTAGGGTTACCATTAGGGTTAGGGTTATGTTTAGTGTAATGGTTAGGTTTAGAGCTAGGGTTGGGGCTAATATATGGTTTGGATTAAGTCTAGAATTAGGGTTAGGTTTAGGGATAAGGCTAGGGTGTGATTTGGGGTAAGTCTTAGGGCTAGGATTATAGTTAGTCTTAGTGCTAGGGTTAGGGTTAGGGTTAGGGATGTTTTTGCATGCTTCAGCTTTGGGAAACTTTCACAAGGATGAAACCAGAGTGCCCTCATAGAACTGATTGAGTGTGTGTAGTTTTAAGCAGCGAGCACCAACCCTGTTTGAGTTCAAGTTCCATTTCCATTTACGCGTATAGGTCAAAATGAAGGAAACCTTAAAATACAAACTTTTCCGGACAGCAAACCATTGAAGGGATAAGTCCCTAACCTGGGGAAAATAGTAAGGCTAGGTAAAAGACGAATTATGCCAAGTATCAAATGAATTTGAAAAAAAACTCACTCTAACTCTAACACTAGATCTAATCCAACCCCAATCAAATTCTAACCTGTTTAGAGTAACTATGATCACAGAAGTCCCAAACTTGGGGAGCCTAGTGGTGCAACTTAACAGATGAATCTTGTGCAGTATCAAAGAAATTTGATGAAAAATTGGGGGAAGTATTTCATATTTGTTCATATGAAGTACATTCATATTTTCCAGTTTTTTTTTCTTAGAATGCTCATGGATAAATTGTTTTTCATGCTTTAGCTTAAGGTACTTTCACAAAGAAAAAACAAAGAGTGCCCACAGAAAGCTGACTGAGTGTGTGAAGTTTCATGCAGCTAGCACCAACCCTGTTTTATTTCCAGCTCCATTGCATTCACACCTATAGGCCCTAAGTAAGCGAAAACTAAAAATTCAAACTGTTCCTGACATTGAACCATTGAAACTTGAAGGCCCAAACTTGGGGAGTCTACTAAAGCTAGGTCAAGGATTAATCCTGTACAGTATTAAATTAATCCAACCAAAAACTATCTGAAGCTCTTTCAGTACATGGGTATTGTGCTTGCTCCTAAAGCACTCAGAGATAAAGCAGTTACTTTTTACTTCAACTTTGGGCTACTTCCATGGCAAACACCAGATTATGCTCCCTGAAAATTGATGGAGTATGTGAAGTTTCATGCAGCTAGCCCAAACTCTGTTCAATTAACAGCTTCATTTCCATTCACACCTATTGGGCAAAAAGAAGGGAAAAATCAAATTGAAACTGTTACTGAGGGCAAATCCTTTATGTAGGAGGCCCAAACATTTGGAGTATAGTCAAAATAGGGAAAAAAAAAAAAAGAATGCGGCACAGTATCATAGAAATTTGAAAGTAAAACTAACTTAACCTGTTTAGAGTCCCTTTGATCCTAGAAGTCCCACACTTGGGGAGCCAAGTTGGGTAGGCTAATAGATGAATCTTTCACACTATCAAAGAAATCTGACCAAATAATTGGGGAGGTAGTTCAGTACATGCATATTTTCCTGTTTTATCCTAAAGTGCTCTCACATAAAGTTGCTTTGCATTCTTCAGCTTAGGGCTACTTTTACAAGAAATAAGCCAGAGAATGCCCATAGAAAACTGATTGAGTGTGTGAGGTTTGAAGTAGCTAGCACCAACTCTGTTGGATTTACAGCTCCATTTCCATTTACACGCATAGGTCAAAATGAAATGAAAACTTAAAATACACACTGTTCAGGAAAGCAAATCCTTGACCCAAGAGGCCCACACCTAAAGAATATAGTAATGCTAGGTAAAAGTTGAATCCTGCCCAGTATCAAAGAAATTTGAACAAAACTAAATCTTCAAACACTAGCTGTAACCCTAGCCCTAATCTAATACTAAATATAACCTAACCTGTTTAGAAGACGCTTGATCAGAGTAGTCCCCAAATAAAGGAGCCCACTGGGGCATGCAAAGAGATGAATCCTGTGCAGTATCAAAGAAATCTGACCAAATAATTGGGGGAGGTATTTCAGTACATGCATATTTCCCTGTTTTCTCCTAATGTGCTCTTGGATAAATTATTTTTTCATGCTTCAGTTTAAGGTACTTGCACAAGGAACAACCAGAGAGTACCCACAGACAGCTGATTGAGTGTGTGAAGTTTCAAGCATCTAGTACTGACTGTTTGGTTTCCAGCTCTGTTTTCATTTACGTCTATAGGCCACAATAAAGTGAATCCTAAAACTTTAAACTGTTCCTGAGAGTGAACTGGAAAAACTTGAAAACCCAAACATGGGGATCCTACTAAGACTAGGAAAATGATGAATCCTGTACAATATCAAAGTAATCCATGCCAAAATATTGAAGCTTTCTCCTAAAGTGCTCAGAAATAAAGCTGTTTCTTTCTATTTCAGCTTCAGGCTACTACCACAAGAAACAAATGAGAAAATGTGCACTGAGAACTGATTAAGGGTGTGAAGATTCAAGCAGATAGCACAAACACTGTTTGAGTCCAGCTCCATTTCCATTCACCCATATAGGGCAAAATTAAGTGAAACATGAAAATTAAACTGCTTCTGAGAGAAAACCCTTTTACCAGGAGGCCAAAACATGGCAAGCATACTAAGAATAAGAAAAAGGTAAATGCTGCCCAGTATCCAATAAATTAAAAAAAAAAAAAAATTATTCTAACCATAAAACTAGTTATAACACTTGCCCTAACTCCAACCATAACCCTAAGCATAACCTGTTAAGAGAACCTTTAATCATAAAGGGAGACTAGTGGGGAAGCTTACAGATGATTCCTAAACAGTATCAAAGAAATTTGACCAAATAATTGGGGGAGGTATTTCAGTACATGCATATTGCCCTGTTTTCTCCTAAAGTGCTCTTGGATAAACTTGTTTTGCATGCTTCAGCTTATGGCTATCTTTATAAGGAAAAAAAACAGAGAGTGCCCACAGACAACTGATTGAGAACGTGAAGTTTCATCCAGCTGGCACCAACCCTCTGATTTCCAGCTTCATTTGCATTTACCCATATAGGTCAAAATGAAGTGAGACATTAAAAACAAACTATTCCAAACAGTGGACCATTAAACCAAGAAGGCCCAAAACTGGGGCACATAGTAAGGATAGGAATAATAAATCTTCCCAGTATCAAAGAAATTTGAAAAAAACAAACTCTAACCCTAACACTCAAAAGCTAGCCCTAACCCTAACTTTAACACTAATCCTTACCTGTTTAGAGAACCATTGATCCTAGAAGTGCCAACCTTGGGGAGCCTAGTGCAGAAAGCTAAAATATGAATACTGTGCAGTATCAAAGAAATCTGATCAAATTGTTGGGAGACTTATTTCATTACATACACGTTTCTCTATTTTCTTCTTAAGGGCTCTCGGATACAGTTTCTTTTGCATGCTTCATTTTGGCCTATCTTCAAAAGAAAGAAACCAGAGACTGCCCATTGAGAACTGATTGTGTGAAGTTTCAAGCACCTCCTGCCAACCCTGTTGGATTTCCAGCTCAATTTTCATTCATATCAATAAGCCATAATGAAGGGAAACCTTAAAATACAAACTGTTCCTGACAGTGAACCTTTGAACTGAGAAGGCCCAAACCTGTGGAGCATATTTAGGCTAAGTATAAGGTTAATCCTGCCCAGTATCATAGAAATATGAAGAAAACTAGGGCCCCATGGGTGCTCTCAGCTCAGATGGAAGGCTTGGCTGTGTAGTTTCTCTGGGTGCATATAGCAGTCTCAGGCACACAGACACTCTCTGCACAAATGCAAGGCAGCACAGAACACAGAGGCTTTTCTTGCAGGTCACCAGACCGAGCTCTGGACACAGCACAAGGTCACTCCAGAACCACCGACCTCACCAAACACCATACATGGGTAATAGATGGAATCCATCTTGCAAAACCTTCCAAGCCATCTATCAGTGGGCGTGGCTATGAGCTGGGTTCTGTAGCTTTTCAGGTAAGCGTTTTCCAACTCTCCTACCTCCAGCTGTGATAACTCAAGATTTTTCTCACAAGCTTTTGCGGGTGTAGCTATCAATGCGGAACAGCAATTGTACAGGCACCTGGTTTCCAATTCAGAGACTAAGAGTAGGAAGGCTCCAGGTAGAATCTCAAGCTATCACCCTGGCTACCTCCACCACCTTGAGCACAGAGACTCAAGCTAGGAATAGACAACTTCACCTACTGCAAGAAAAAAAAAAAAAAAAAAAAACAGAGTTCTGAGAGACTATTTTTTTCTTACTTTTCTTTTCTTGATCTTCTCATCCATTCTCCTCTACTCTTCCCCTCTGTTCCTCACAACCTCAACATATGTGAAACCAAGAACTTTCCATGAAATTGGACTTTAAGAACTGAATCACTAGAATAGTATAATATAGAGGAATTACATAGGCCCCATCTCACCACCTCTTTATTTGCTCTTATTTTCTTTCTCCCTCTATTTACTTGTTATTTTTTCTTCTTTTTTCTTTCTCCCTCTATTCCACTTTCAGCCTCCTAACTTTTACTATTTATACATAGGGTAATTTTATGAATACAGATAAGGAGTTTGAATTTATACATTCTTCCATAAATTCCCCCTGGCTATTTAGTAGGGTTCTCCTCCAAAGTTGCTAAGTTAGATTAATCACATGTCCTCATTCCTTTCTCCCTTAACATAACATCTTACCCCTGACCCTCAGTTCTCTACACACCTCCAGAAATGTTATGCCTTTTATGAAACTAATGACTATATTCTACGTAATAATTGAAGCTAACATCTGTAGACACAGAGTCTAAATATAAATGTATTTATAATGGTTAGGTTTAGGCTTCAGGTTAGGGTTAGATTTAGAGTTAGGTTTTGATCTATGGTTAGGGTTAGGGCTAAGGATTAGGCAAGGGTTACGACTAGGGTTTGGGTTAGGTTTAGGAATATGGTAAGGTATAGGGTTAGAACTAGTGATAGGGCTAGTATGAGAGATAGAGATAGTTTTAGGGTTAGGATTAGGATTAGGGTTAGGGATAGGGCTAAATTAGGGCTAGTGTTAGTATTAGGTTTAGGCCTTGGGTTAGGGTTAGAATTAGGAATACATTTAGGTTAAGGTATTGGGTTATAGCTAGGCTGAGGGCTAGGCCAATGTTAGTATTAGGGTTAGGTCTAGGGTTTAGGTTTAGGGATTAAAGCTAGATTTAGGGCTAGTATGAGGGCTAATGTTTGTGTTAGGGTTAGGGCAAGGATTAGGGCAAGGGCTAATGTCAGGTATAGGGTTACAGGTAGGGATAGATTTAGTGTTAGGTTTATGGCTTGGTCCAGTGTATGGGTTAGGTTTATACTAAGGGTCAGTTTTAGAGTGAGGGTTATTATTAGGGTCAGGATCAAGTTGAGGGTTTGAGTTAAGTTAGGGTTTAGGTTTAGGACTTGTATTATCATTAGGGTTTAGGGTTAAGGTAATGAAAGGGTTAGGTTTAGGGTTTAGGTGTGGTTTAGTGTAATGGATTGGGTTAAGGTTAGTCCTAGGTTAGCATAAGAGTTATTATTAGGGTAATGGATAGGGTTAAACCTAAGATTAGGGGTAGGATTATGTATAGAATTAGGGCTTTTGTTTGGATTTGGGTTAGGATTAAGGTGTGGTTTAGTGTAATGATAGGGTTAGGGTTAGGCCTAGGGTTAGCATAATGAATATCATTAGGGTAATGGATAGGGTTAGACCTAAGATTAGGGGTAGGGTTATGTATAGGATTAGGGCTTTTGTTTGGGTTGTGATTAGATTTACATTTAGGGTTAAAGCTATGTTTAGCGGCTGGGGATGTGGCTCAAAAAGTAGCGTGCTCATCTGGCATGTACAGTGCACTGGGTTTTATCCTCAGCACTACACACCAATAAAATAAAGATGTTGTGTTCACCGAAAAGTAAAAAATAAATCTTAAAAACAGGCTAGGTTTGGGGTTAGGTTAGGGTTAGGGTTAAGGCTACAGTGAATGTACAAAGTAGCAATATGATTAGAGCTAGTGACAGGGTCAGGATTAGGGATAAGTCTACTGTTAAGTTAAGTTTATGGTTATGATGATGTTTAGAGCTGGGTTTAATGTTAGGGTCAGAGTCAGAGTCCAGGTTAGTTTTCAGGTTAGGTTTAGGACTTCAATTAGAGATAGGTTTAGGGCTAGGTGTAGGGTTAGGGTTTGGTTTAGGTTAAGTGTTAGGGATAGGGTTATGATTCGGTTTTGTTTTAGGGCTAGGGGTAGAGTTAGGGCTAGTTTTAGGATTAATTTTAGGATTATGGCTAGTGTTAGTGTGAGGTTTAGGCTTAGGTTTAGGGTTAGATTTCAAGTTAGGGTTAGAGCTTGGCTTTGAGCTAGTGGTAAGGGTAGGACTAGGATTATGGCTAAGTTTAGGGCTAGGTATAGGGTGATGGTAAGGGATAGGTTTAGAACTAGGTATAAGGCTAGCGTGAGAGTTTGAGTTAGTCTTGTGGTTGGGTTAGGGATGAGTTAGGGATAGGGCTAAATTAGGGCTGGGACTAGGACTATGGTTAGTGTTAGGGGTAGGCCTAAATTTAGGACTAGGGTTAGTGTTAGAGTTAGGGTTAGGGTTAGGTTTAGGTTAAGGGATGGGATTATAGCTACTTTTAGGACTAGAGTGAGGATTAGATTTAGGGTTATGGTTAGGGATAGGTTTATGATTAAGGTGAGGTATATGGCTAGAATGTGGGCTAAGGTTTGTGTTAGTATTTGGACTAGGATTAGAGCTAGAGCTAATGTCAGGTCTAGGGTTACAGTTAGGGAGAGTTTTATGGTTAGGTTTATAGCTAGGTCTATTGTAAGAGTCAGGTTTCTTGTTAGGGTCAGGTTTAGAACTATGGGTATTATTAGGGTCAGGGTCAGGGTTAGTGTTTTTATTAGATTAAGGTTTAGGAATAAGGCTCAAGTTATCATTACAGTTAGGGATAGGTTAATGATAGCTTTACGTTTAGAGTTCAGGTTTGGTGTAGGATAATGTATAGGGTTAGTGTTTGGTCTAGGGTTAGCAGACGTGTTAGGGTTATCATTAGGGTAATGGATAGGCTTAGACATAGTCATAGGGCTAGTGTTATGCTTAGGATTAGGGCTAAGGTTAGTGTTATGGTTACCTTTAGGGTTAAAGCTAGGATAGGGCTTGGGTTAGGGCTAGGTTTTGCAATAGGTTAGGTCTATGGCAAATGTAAGAACTTGGTATGATAGGGCTATTTTTAGGGTTAATGTTAGACCTAAGTATAGTTTTAGGGTTAGGTTTAGGGTTAGGGTGATGTTTAGAGCTAGGGTTACTGTTGGTGTCAGGGTCAGTGTTCAGTTTAGGGTTATGGTTAATGTGAAAGCCAGTATTAGGACAAGGGTTAAGATTAGGGGAAAGGTTAGTTTTTGGCTTTAGGCTAAGGGTTATTATTAGGACTAGGGCTAGGTTTTCTTTAGGTCTAGGCATAGAGTTATGGATAGATTAGGATTAGGTTTAGGTCTATGGCTAGTGAAAGGGCTAGGTTTAGGTATAAGTTTACCAGCAAGGCTAGTATTAGGGTTCGGTTTAGGGTTATGTTCAAGTTTAGACCCATGATTACTGTTAGGGTCAGAATAAGGGTCAGGGTTAGGGTTAGGGTTTGGTTTATGGTTAGAGCTAGAATAAGGACTAGGGTTAGTGTTTGGTTTAGATTAAAGATTAGGTCTAACCTAATCCTAATCCTAATCCTTAACCTAACACAAAACCTAACAGTATGTAGTAGGGTTAGGGTTTGGGTTAGGTTAAGGATTAGGATTACGATTACGATTAGGGTTAGCCCTAGGTTTAGCCCTTGGCATAGGGTAAGGGATAGGGTTAGAGCTAGGATTAGGAAAAGGGTTAGGGTTTAATCTAGGTTTACGGCTCGGATTAGGGCTAGTTTCTGTGTTAGGATTAAGGCTAGGTTTAGAGCAATGACTAATGTAAGAACTATGTTTTTTTGGGTTAGTTTTAGGGTGATGGTTAGGGGTTAAACCTCTAGTGTTAGGATTAGGTTTAAGGTTAGGTTGAAATTTAGAGCTGTGTTAATTAAGGTTAATAGTCAGGGTCAGGTTTACTTTTAGGGTTAGGGTTAGGACTCAAATTAAGGCTAGGGTTACTGTAAGGGTTTGTTTTAGGGTTAGGGTGGTGTTTAGAGCTAGGGTGAATGTTAGGATGTGATTCAGAGTTAGGGTTAGTATGAAGGTTAAAATTAGGACTCGAATTAGGGCTAGGTTTAGGTCTAGGTGTAGTGTTAAATTTTGGTTTAAGTTAAGGTTTAGGGTTAGGGCTAATGCTCGGGTTTGTTTTACTCTAAGGTTTAGGGTTAGTACTATTTTTATGATTAGCTTTAGGGCTAGGGCTAGTGTTAATGTTAGGCTTTGGCTTAGGCTTAGGGTTAGATTTAGAGTTAGGGTTAGATCTAGGGTTAGGAATAAGAATAAAGATTAGACAGTGGTTGTTGCTAGGTTTAGGGCTAGGGTTAGGGCTAGAGTTAGGATTACGGTAATGCATAGGGTTAGAAGTAGAGATAGGGCTAGTGTTAGAGTTAGTCTTAGGGCTAGCGTTAGGGTTACGGTTAGGGATAGGGTAAAATTAGGGCTAGAATTAGAGCTAGGGTTAGTGTTCACCTTAGGCCTAGCGTTAGGGTTATGGTTAGGGTTAGGGTTAAGTTTAGGGTAAGGAATGGCATTATAGCTAGGTTTTGAGATAGGGTGAGTGTTAAAATTAGGGTTAGGGCTATGATTAGGTTTAGAGTTATGATTAAGGCTAGGTTTAGGGCTAGGATTAGGGCTATGCTTCATTTTATTGTTAGGTTAGGATTAGGACTGGGGCTAATATCAGATCTAGGGTTATGTTTAAAGATAGTTTTATGGTTATGTTTATGGCTACACGTAATATGAGTGTTAGGTTTAGAGTTAGGGTCAGGTTTAGAAGTAGGTGTATTATTAGAGTCAGGTTCTGGTTTAGAAATTTGGGATAGGTTAATATTTAAAGTTATGGCTTGAATTATCTTTATGGTTTGTGTTAGTTTAATTATAGGTGATGTTTAGGGATTAGGTTTGGTTTAGAATAATGCATAGGTTTAGGATTAGGGATAGGATTAAGTTTAGGCCTAGGGTTATGGTTAAGGCAATGGATAGGGTTAGAGAAAGGGTTAGGGCTAGGGTTATAGTTTTGATTAGTGCTAGGTTTAAGATTAGGTTTAGGGATAAAACTTGGGTTAGGGCTTGGTTTGGGCCTAGGTTTGGGGTTAACTTAGTGCTAGGGTTAGGGGTAAGGCTAATGTAAGTATCAGGTTACAATTAGGGTTAAATTTATGGTTAGGGTTAGTGGTAGGTCTAGTGTTAGGTTTAGATTTAGGGTTAAGGTGATGTTTAAACTAGGGTTAGTATTATGGTCACAGTCAGGGTCAGTGTTCTAGTTTTCATCTTAAAACTCGAATTAGAGCTAAGGTTAGGGTTAGGGTTAAGGGTTGGTTTAGGTTAAGGGTTAGGGTTAGGGTTATGACTCAGTTTTTGTTTTAGGGCTAGTGTTAGATTTAGAGTTAGGGTTAGGCTTAGGATTAGGTTTTGATTTAGAGTTATAATTAGATCTAGGTTAGGGCTAGAGCTAATGATAGGGCTAGGGTTAGGGCTAGGGTTAGGGCTAGGATTAGGGTTCCGGTAAGGAATAGGGTTCGAACTAGGGATTGGGCTAGGTGGGAGTTAGATTTAGTCTTAGGGCTAGGGTTAGGGCTAGGGTTAGGAATAGGACTAAATTAGGGCTAAGATTAGGGCTAGGGTTAATTTTGGGTTTAGGCCTAAAGTTAGGTTTATGGATAGGATTAAGGCTAGGTTTTGGGCTAGGATAAGGGCTGGGGTTTGTGTTAGGTTTAGGACTAGGATTAGAACTATGGCTAATGTCAGGTCTAGGGTTACAGGTAGGGATAGATTTAGTGTTAGGTTTATGGCTTAGTCCAGTGTATGGGTTAGGTTTATACTAAGGGTCAGTTTTAGAGTGAGGGTTATTATTAGGGTAAGGATCAAGTTGAGGGTTTGAGTTAAGTTAGGGTTTAGGTTTAGGACTTGAATTATCATTAGGGTTTAGGGTTAAGGTAATGAAAGGGTTAGGTTTAGGGTTTAGGTGTGGTTTAGTGTAATGGATTGGGTTAAGGTTAGTCCTAGGTTAGCATAAGAGTTATTATTAGGGTAATGGATAGGGTTAAACCTAAGATTAGGGGTAGGGTTATGTATAGAATTAGGGCTTTTGTTCGGATTTGGGTTAGGATTAAGTTGTGGTTTAGTGTAATGATAGGGTTAGGGTTAGGCCTAGGGTTAGCATAATGAATTATCATTAGGGTAATGGATAGGGTTAGACCTAAGATTAGGTGTAGGGTTAGGTTGAGGGCTAGTTGTAGGGTTAGGGTTATGGCTAGGTCTAGTGTTAGGTTTAGATTTTTGGTAGGGTCAGATTTAGAGACAGGTTTACTCTAAAGGCAGAGTCAGTGTTTGGGTTAGAGTTAGTGTTATGGTTACAGCCAGAATTAGGACTATGTTTAGGTCTAGGGTTAAGTTAGTGTTACTGTTAGTGCTAGGGCTTGGTTTATGTTTATGTCTAGGGGTAGAATTAAGGCTAGATTTAGGTTTTGCTTTAGATCTAGGGCTAGTGTTTTGGTTTGGTCTAGGATTAGGGTCAGTTTTAGACATAGGGTTAGGGTTAGAATAAGGGTCAGGGTTAGCATTAGAATTTGGGATCAGGTTAGAGCTGGAATAATGGCTAGGGTTAAGACTATTACTAGGGTTAGAGTTTTGGTTAACCTAAGAATTAGAGATAGGTCTAGGGTGACCATTAGGGTTAGGGTTTCTCTTAGGTTAAGGGATAGCTTTAGAGCTAGGGTTAATGCTAGAGTTAGAGTTAGGGTTAGGGTTAAATATAAATAAATTTTGAGCTCGGATTAGGGCTAGTTTTTGTATTAGGATTAGGGCTAGATTTTGCATTGGCTAACATAAGAGCCAGGGTTACAATTAGGGTTAGTTTTAGGGTTACAGTTAGGGGTAGGTCTAGTGTTAGGTTTAGGTTTAATGTTAGGGTAACATTTAGAGCTAGGTTTATTGTTAGGATCTGAGAAAGCATAAAGTTTAGTTTTAGGGTTAGGATTATCACTCAAATAAGGGCTAGGGTTACTGTTCAGTTTAAGGTGAGGGCTATGTTTAGAGCTAGGGTGACTGTTAGGATATCAGTCAGGTCAGGGTTTGCTTTAAGTTTAGGGTTATGACTTGAATTAGGGCTAGGGTTACTTTTAGGGTTTGGTTTAAGTTTAGGGTCGCCTTTAGAGCTAGGGTCAGTTTTAGGATATGATTCAGGGTCAGGGTAAGTATTAAGGTTAGGGTTAGGACTCAAATTAGGGCTAGGGTTACATCTAGGTGTACTGTTAGGGTTTGGTTTAAGTTAAGGTTTAGATTTTGGGCTGTTGCTCAGTTTTGTTTTAAGTCCTAGGTTTAGGGTTTGGGCTAGTTATAAGACTAGCATTAGGGTTAGGGCTAGTATTGGTGTTAGGCTTAGGCTTTGGGTTAGGGTTAGATTTGGATTTAGCATTAGATCTAGGATTAGGGCTAGGTCTAAGTATAGGGCAAGGGTCAGGGCTAGGGTTATGGTTACAGTAACAGATAGGGTTAGAACTAGGACTAGGACTAGGGTGAGAGTTAGAGTTAGTCTTAGGCCTAGGGTTTTGTTTAGTTTTAGGGATAGGGCTAAGTTAGTGCTAGGATTAGGGCTAGGGTTAGTGTTCAGCTTAGGCCTAGTGTTAGGGCTAGGGTTATAGTTAATTTTAGGGTATGGTATGTTGTTATAGCTAGGTTTAGAGGTAGGGTGAGGTTTAGAATTTTGTTTAGGACTAGGGTTAGGGTTAGGGTTATGATTAAGACTAAGTTTAGGGCTAGGATGAGGCCTAGGGTTACTTGTAGGGTTAGGTCTAGAATTAG
Organism: Marmota monax; assembly: GCF_021218885.2. Lineage (NCBI taxonomy): Eukaryota > Metazoa > Chordata > Mammalia > Rodentia > Sciuridae > Marmota > Marmota monax. The sequence continues at coordinate 5,387 of NW_026695147.1, read as the reverse complement.
GGCTAGGGCTTATGTGAGGTCTAGTGTTACAGTTTGGGGTAGATTTGGGGTTAGGTTTGTGTCTAGGTCTGGTGTAAGTTTTAGGCTTAGGGTAAGGGTCAGGTTTAGAGCTAGGTGTATTTTTAGGGTGAGGATTAGTGTTAGGGTTTGTTTTAGGTTAAGGTTTAGGGATAGACCTAAAATGAGCATTAGGGTTAATGTTAGGTTTAGGGCAATTGTGTCAGGTTTAGGTATCAGGGAAGTTTTGGGGCGATGGAGAGCTTTAGGGTTAGCAAAAGGGTTAGGGTTATGCTTAAGGTTAGCATTAGGATTAATGTTATCATAAGGATAATATATAGGGTTACAGGTAGGGTTAGGTTATGATTAGGGCTAGAGTTAGGTTAGATTTTGAGTTAGGGCTAGTAACCCTAGCTTAGGGTAGGGTTAGGGTTCGATTTAGGGTAAAGGTTATGTTTTGTGCTAGGGTTAGGTCTAGGACGAGGGTTAGGCTTAGTGTTATGGTCAGTGTTAGGTTTAGGGTTAGAACTAGGATTTTCATTATTTTTAGCATTAGGTTTAGGGTAATAGATTGGGTTAGATGTAAGGTTAGCTTTATGGTTAAGGTTAGGTTTAGATTTAAGTTTAGTTTTAGGGCTAGTTTACTGTTGGTTTTAAGGTAAAATGTAGGTTTTGAGTTAGGGTTAAGGCTATGGCAAGTTGGAGGTTTAGGGATAGGTCTAGGGATCGGATTACGGTTTGGGTTGGGGTTTCGGGTAGGGTTAGGGATAGGGTTATTATTAGGGTTAGGGTTAGAGTTAGGCTAATGCCTAGGGTTAGAGCTAGTTTTATGTTTAGGGTTAAGGTTAGGATTAGGGTATGTTTAGGGTTATGATTAGGAATAGTGCTATGGTCATGTTTGGGCTCAGGGTTAGTCTTTGAGCTAGGGTTAGGACTAAGGTGAGGGTTAGGGTTAGGGTTAGGACTGGGGTTAAGTTTAGGGTGAAGGTTATGCTTAGGTAGGTTTAGGCCTCTATTACGGTTAGGGTTATTTAAGTTTTATGTTAGATTTTGGCCTAGGGTTAGTGCTATGTGTAATGTAAGATCTAGGGTTCTGATTAGAGCTAGTTTTAGGGTTAGGCTTAATGCTAGGTCTAGTTTTAGGTTTAGGTTTTGGGTTAGAGTCAGGTTTATAGCTAGGTTTAATGTTAGTGTCAGGGCTAGTGTTCAGGTTAACGTTAGGGTTAGTTTGAAAGCCAGAATAGGACTAGGGTTAGGTCTAGTGGTAGGGTTAATGTTTGGTTTAGGTTAAGGGTTATTGTTAAGGCTAGGACTATGTTTTTGTTTAGGTCATGGGCTAGAGTAATAGCTGGATTTAGGATTAGCTTTAGGTATGGGGCTAGTGTTAGGATTAGGTTTAGGTATAAGTTTACTGGCAGGGCTAGTTTCAGGTTTCAGTTTTGGTTTAGGGTCAAATATAGACCTATAATTAGTGTTAGGGTCAAAATAAAGGTGAAGGTTATGGTGAGGTTTTAGGTTAGTGTTAGATCTAGAATGAGGCTAGTGTTAGGACTAGTAATAGGGTTATTGTTTGGGTTTGGCTAAGGATTAGGATTAGGACTAGAGTTAGCATTATGAAAAGGGTTTGTTTTTGGGTAATGGATAGGATTAGAGCTAGGGTTAGGGCTAGGATTAGGGCTAGGTTTAGGGCTAGTTTTAGGGTTAGGGTTAGTGTTAAATCTAGTTTTAGGGCACGGAATAGGGCTATTTTTATGTTAGACTTAGGGATAGGGTTTGGCTAAGGCCAATGTAAGAACTGGGGTTACGATTAGGAATAGTTTTAGCGTTAGGGTTATGGCTAGGTCTAGTGTTAACATTAGTTTTAGGGTTAGGGTGATACTTAGAGCTAGGGTTTGTGTTTGGATAAGAGTCAGAGTGATGGTTAGTTTTAGGCGTAGACTCAAATTAGAGCTCGGTTTATGGCTAGTTATGGGTTAGGGTTTGGTTTAGGTTAAGATTTAGGGTTATAACAATGGCTAGGTTTAGTGGTAGGGTTAAGGTTAGGGTTCAAATAGGGCTAGGATTAGCGCTATGATTAGTGTTAGGGTTAGGTGTATGGCTAGGGCTAAGGTTAGGGTTAGTTTTAGGGGAAGGGTTGGGGTTATATAGCTAGTTTCAGTGCTAGGGCGAGTGTTACATTTATGAATAGGGCTAGGTGAGGGTTTCATTTAGGATTAAGTATAGGTTTAGGGCTAGGATGAGGGCTAAGGTTTGTGTTAGGGTTACGGCTAGGATAAGGGCTAGGGCTAATGTCAGGTCAAGAGTTATGGTTAGGTATAGAGTTATGGATAGGTTTATGGCTAGGTCTATAGTAAGGGTTAAGTTTAGCGTAGGGGTCAGTTATAGAGCTAGGTTATTATTATGGTCAGAGGTATGGATTAAGGATTGGTTTGGGTTAAGGTTTAAGGTTAGGGCTCAAATTAGCATTAGGGTTAGGGTTAGGGATAGAGTAATGGATAAAGTTAGGTTTACAGTTTAGGTTAGGTTTAGAGTAATATATAGGGTTAGTGTTAGGGATAGGGTTTGGTTTAGGCCTAGGTTTAGTATTTGGTTTAGGCTTATATTTAGAGTAATGAATATGTTTAGTGCTAGTGTTAGGGCTTAGGTTAAGGTTAGGATTAGGGCTAGGGTTTGGGTTACAACTTGGCTAGTGTTACGGTTAGGTTTAGGGCAAGTATTAGGGTTTGAGCTAGGATTAGGGCTAGTGCAATGGTTATGGTTAGAATCAGGGCTACAGTTAGGGTTAGGGTTAGGGTTAGGGCTAGGTTTAGCATTAGGTTTAAGGTTATGTTTAAGGTAATGCATAAAGTTAGAGCTAGGATTTTGGCTATGGTTTCAGTTAGGATGAGGGAAAGGGTTAGAATTAGGGTTAGAACTAGGGTTATTTAGTGTAAGGGTTAGATTTTGAGCAAGGGTTACATCTAGGGCAAGCATTACGTTTACGGTTTGTGCTAGGGTTAGGATTAAGGTTATGCTTAGGTCTAGGTTTAGGGCTTGTATTAGTGCTAGGTTTTCTGTGAGGTTTATGGCTAGTGTATGGCTATGGATAATGTAAGAGCTAGGGTTTTGGTTATGGCTAGTTATTTTGTGTTAGGGTTATACATATGTCTGGTGTTAGTTTTAATTTTTTGGTTAGGATGAGTTTTAGAGCTAGGGTTTGTGTTAGCATAAGCATCATTGTTCGGACAAGAATTGGGTTTTGGTTAGGGTCAGAATTAGAAGTAGGTTTAAGTCTAGGGATAGTGTTAGTCTTTGCTTTAGGTTTATGGTTATTTAGGGTTAGGGCTAGGTTTTTGTTTAGGAGTAGTGCTAGAGTTATGGCTATATTTAGGATTAAGTTTATGTCTAGTGGTAGTGTTATGGTTAGTTTCAGAAATAGGTTTACTGGTAGGGCTTGTGTTAGTGTTTAGTTTAGTGTTAAGGTCAGGCTTTGACCTATTTTTAGTGTTAGGGTAAGAATAAAGGAAAGGTTAGGCTTAGGCTTCATGTTAGGGTTAGACACAGAATTAGGGATAGGGTTAGGACTAGTAATTGAGTTAGAGATCGGGGTAAGCTAAGGGTTAGGGTTAGAACTAGGGTAGCATTAGGGTGAGAGTTTGGCTTAGGGTAAGGAATGTTTAGAGCCAGGGTTTGCGTTAGTGTTAGGGTTAGGGTTAGTGTTAAAGCTAGAGTTGAGGATCAGATTAGTGCTAGGTTTTGTGTTAGGTTTAGGGCTCTGGCTAATGTAATAACTAGCTTTACATTCAGATAGAATTTTAGGGTACGATTAGGGCTAGGTCTAGTGTTTGGGTTAGATTTAGGGTTAGGGTGATGTTTAGAGATAGGGTTAGTTTTAGGGTCAGAGTCAGGGTCAGTATTAGTTGTAGGGATAGGGTTAGGACTAGGTGTAGCATTAAGATTTGGTGTAGGTTAAGGGTTAGGATTAGGGATAGAGCTCACTTTTGTTTGTGGGCTATGGCTAGGGTTAGGGCTAGTTTTCTAATTAGAATTAGGTTTAGGGCTAGTGTTAGGATGAGGTTCAGGTTTATAGTTAGGGTAGATTTAGAATTAGGGTTAGTTCTAGGTTTAGGACTATGGCTAGGTTTAGGGTTAAGGTTAGGAGTAGTGTTAGGTTTAGGCAATAGATAAGGTTGGTAGTAGAAATATGTCTTGGGCTACAGTTAGTCTCAATCTTAGGATTAAGGTAAGAGTCAGGGTTACAGTTAGCAATAAATTAGGGCTAGGATTAGAGCTATGGTTAGTGTTAGGATTAGTCCTACAGTTAGGGCTAGGTTTAGTATTAGTGATAGTGTTAGGGTTAGGGATAGGGGAAAGGATGTGGTTATACCTAGGTTCAGAACTAGGGCAAGGTTTGAAATTAGGGTTTGGGCTAGGGTTAGGGTTCGGGTTAGGGTTCAGGCTAGGTTTAGGGCTAGGATGAGGGCTCTGCTTTGTGTTAGGTTTAAGGGAAGAATTAGGTAGAGTGCTAATATCAGGCTAGGCAAACGGTTAGGGATACTGTTAGTGTTAGATTTATGCCTAGGTCTAGTTTAAGGGTTATGTTTTGGGTAAGGATCAGGTTTAGAGCTAGGTGTGTTATTAGACCCAGTGTTTTGTTCAGAGTTTGAGTTAAGTTTTGGTTTAGTTTTAGGGCTCGAATTAGCAATAGGGTTACAGTTAGGTTTAGAGAAATTGATAGGGTTAGGTTTAGTGTTCAGGTTAGGTTAGGTAAAAATAAGGTTAGTGTTAGTGATAGGTTTAGGGTTAAGCCTAAATGGATAGGGTTAGATTTATGTTTAGCACTAGGGTTAGTGTTAGGTTTAGCGTAACTGTTAGTATTTGAGCTAGGATTAGGACTATGGAAAGGGTTAGGTTTACGGTTGGGTCTAGGGTTAGGTTTACATTTAGGGATAGTGTAGGTTTAGAGTTAGGACAAGGGTTAATTTACAGTTAGGTTTAGAATAGTTTCAGTGTTAGGGCTAGTGTTATCATGACATTTATAGTTAGGGTTAGGGTAATGGGTGGGGTTAGTACTAATTTAGAGCTATTTTTGGATTAGGCTTATGTTTAGGGTAATGAAGATGATAGGGCTAGTGTTATATTTAGGATAAGGGCTAGGGTTAGGGTTAGGGTTATGTTTAGGGTAAGTGTTAGGGTTTGAGCTATGGTTAGGGCTAGTGTGACAGTTAGGGTTAGTGTCAGTTCTAGGTTTAGGTTTAGGGTTAAATTTAGGGCTAGGGTTAGCATTAGGATTAGGGTTATGTTTAGGGTAATGGATAGGATTAGAGCTAGAGTTAGGGCTAGGTTTATGGTTAGGATTAAGTCTAGGTTTAGGTTTAGGGTTATGGCCAGTTTTAGGGTTAGTGTTAGGT